>NW_025751182.1:0-16189 GCF_021184085.1 Oncorhynchus gorbuscha
CAACACGGAGTGCTTGGACACAGCCATTTACATTACATTTACATTTAAGTCATTTAGCAGACGCTCTTATCCAGAGCGACTTACAAATTGGTGCATTCACCTTATGACATCCAGTGGGACAGTCACTTAACAATAGTGCATCTAAAACTTAGGGGGTGGGGTGAGAGGGATTACTTAACCTATCCTAGGTATTCCTTAAAGAGGTGGGGTTTCAGGTGTCTCCGGAAGGTGGTGATTGACTCCGCTGTCCTGGCGTCGTGAGGGAGTTTGTTCCACCATTGGGGGGCCAGGGCAGCGAACAGTTTTGACTGGGCTGAGCGGAGCTACTTCCTCAGTGGTAGGGGAGGCGAGCAGGCCAGAGGTGGATGAACGCAGTGCCCTTGTTTGGGTGTAGGGCCTGGATCAGAGCCTGAGGTATTGAGGTGTCCGTTCTCTCACAGCCCGTAGGCAAGCACCATGGTCTTGTAGCGGATGCGTAGCTTCCAACTGGAAGCCAGTGGAGAGAACGGAGGAGCGGGGTGACGTGAGAGAACTTGGGAAGGTTGAACACCAGACGGGCTGCGGCGTTCTGGATGAGTTGAAGGGGTTTAATGGCACAGGCAGGGAGCCCAGCCAACAGCGAGTTGCAGTAATCCAGACGGGAGATGACAAGTGCCTGGATTTCGGGACCTGCGCCGCTTTCCTGTGTGAGGCAGGGTCACCTTTGCGGATGTTGTGAGCATGAACCTACAGGAACGGGCCACCGCCTGATGTTAGCTGAGAACGACAGGGTGTTGTCCAGGATCACGCCAAGGTTCTGGCGCTCTGGGAGGAGGACAATGGAGTTGTCAACCTGATGGCAGATCAGCGGAACGGGCAGTCCTTCCCCGGGGAGGAAGAGCAGCTCCGTCTTGCCGAGGTTCAGCTTGAGGTGGTGATCCGTCATCCACACTGATATGTCTGCCAGACATGCAGAGATGCGATTCGCCACCTGGTCATCAGAAGGGGGAAAGGAGAAGATTAATTGTGTGTCGTCTGCATAGCAAATGATAAGAGAGACCATGTGAGGTTATTATGACAGAGCCAAGTGACTTGGTGTATAGCAGAATAGGAGAGGGCCAAGAACAGAGCCCTGGGGACACCAGTGGTGAGAGCGTGGTGAGGGAGACAGATTCTCGCCACGCCACCTGGTAGGAGCGACCTGTCAGGTAGGACGCAACTAAGCGTGGGCCGCGCCGGAGATGCCTAACTCGGAGAGGGTGGAGAGGAGGATCTGATGGTTCACAGTATCGAAGGCAGCCGATAGATCTAGAAGGATGAGAGCAGAGGAGAGAGAGTTAGCTTTTAGCAGTGCGGGAGCGCCCGTGATACAGAGGAGAGCAGTCTCAGTTGAATGACTAGTCTTGAAACCTGACTGATTTGGATCAAGAAGGTCATTCAGAGAGATAGCGGGAGAGCTGGCCAAGGACGGCACGTTCAAGAGTTTTGGAGAGAAAAGAAAGAAGGGATACTGGTCTGTAATTGTTGACACCCGGAGGGATCGAGTGTAGGTTTTTTCAGAAGGGGTGCAACTCTCGTCTTCTCTTGAAGACGGGAAGGGACGTAGCCAACGGTCAGGGATGAGTTGATGAGCGAGGTGAGGTAAGGGGAGAAGGTCTCCGGAAATGGTCTGGAGAAGAGAGGAGGGGATAGGGTTACTGGGCAGGTTGTTGGGCGGCCGGCCGTCACAAGACGCGAGATTTCATCTGGAGAGAGGGGAGAAAGAGGTCAGAGCACAGGGTAGGGCAGTGTGAGCAGAACCAGCGGTGTCTTTGACTTAGCAAACGCAGGATCGGATGCTGCCGAATTCTTCTTTTCAAAATGGTTGACGAAGTCATCTGCAGAGAGGGGAGGAGGGGGGAGGGGGCGGAGGATTCAGGAGGGAGGAGAAGGTGGCAAAGAGCTTCCTAGGGTTAGAGGCAGATGCTTGGAATTTAGCGTGGTAGAAAGTGGCTTTAGCAGAGACAGAGGAGGACAGAGAGGGAGGGAGTGAAAGGATGCCAGGTCCGCAGGGAGGCGAAGCCTCCATTTCCGCTCGGCTGCCCGGAGCACCTGTTCTGTGAGCTGCAATGAGTCATCGAGCCACGGGAGCGGGGAGGGGAGGACCGAGCCGGCCTGGAGGATAGGGGACATAGAGAGTCAGGGATGCAGAGAGGGAGGAGAGGAGGGTTGAGGAGGCAGAATCGGGAGATAGGTGGGGAGAAGGTCAGAGTGAGGGGAAGAGATGATAGGATGGAAGAGGAGAGAGTAGCTGGGGAGAGAGCTAAGGTTGGGACGGCGCGATACCATCCGAGTAGGGGCAGTGTGGGAGGTGTTGATGAGAGCGAGAGGGAAAAAGGATACAAGGCAGTGGTCGGAGACTTGGAGGGGAGTTGCAATGAGGTTAGTGGAAGAACAGCATCTAGTAAAGATGAGGTCGAGCGTATTGCCTGCCTTGTGAGTAGGGGGAAGGTGAGGGTGAGGTCAAAAGAGGAGAGGAGTGGAAAGAAGGAGGCAGAGAGGAAAGAGTCAAAGGTAGACGTGAGGGGGAGGTTAAAGTCGCCCAGAACTGTGAGCCGTCCTCAGGAAAGGAGCTTATCAAGGCATCAAGCTCATTGATGAACTCTCCGAGGGAACCTGGAGGGCGATAAATGATAAGGATGTTAAGCTTGAAAGGGCTAGTAACTGTGACAGCATGGAATTCAAAGGAGGCGATAGACAGATGGGTAAGGGGAGAAAGAGAGAATGACCACTTGGGAGAGATGAGGATCCTGGTGCCACCACCCCGCTGACCAGACGCTCTCGGGGTGTGCGAGAACACGTGGGCGGACGAAGAGAGAGAGCAGTAGGAGTAGCAGTGTTGTCTGTGTTGATCCATGTTTCCGTCAGTGCCAAGAAGTCGAGGGACTGGAGGGAGGCATAGGCTGGAGATGAACTCTGCCTTGTTGACCGCAGATTGGCAGTTCCAGAGGCCACCGGAGACCTGGAACTCCACGGGTCGTGCGCGCTGGGACCACCAGAGTGCAGGGTGGCCGCGGCCACGCGGTGAGGAGCGTTTGTATGGTCTGTGCAGAGAGGAGAGAACAGGGATAAACAGACACATAGTTGACAGGCTACAGAAGAGGCTACGCTAATGCAAAGGAGATTGGAATGACAAGTGGACTACACGTCTCGAATGTTCAGAAAGTTAAGCTACGTAGCAAGAATCTTATTGACTAAAAATGATTAAAATGATACAGTACTGCTGAAGTAGGCCAGCTGGCAGTGGGTGCGTTGTTGACACTACACTAATCAAGTCGTTCCGTTGAGTGTAATAGTTTCTGCAGTGTTGCTATTCGGGGGCTAGCAGGCCAGCTAGCAGTGTTGTTTACGTTACGCTATGCTAAAAGAACGACAATGGATGGCTAGCGAACCTAGAAAATCGCTCTAGACTACACAATTATCTTTGATACAAAGACGGCTATGTAGCTAGCTAAGTAGCTAGCTACGATCAAACAAATCAAAACCGTTGTACTGTAATGAAATGAAGTGAAAATGTGATACTACCTGTGAGTGCGACCGGGTAGTTGAGTTCTATACAGAAGACGTTGGCTAGCGTTGGCTAGCTGTTGGCTAGCTAGCAGAGTCACCTACGTTAAGGACGACAAATAGCTGGCTAGCTAACCTCGGTAAATTAAGATAATCACTCTAAGACTACACACTCTAAACCTAAACAACACAATTATCTTGGATACGATGATACGAAGACAGCAAAGACAGCTATGTAGCTAGCTAACACTAAACTAATCAAGTCGTTCAGTTGAGTGTAATAGTTTCTCCAGTGCAGCTAATCAGTGGACGTTAGCTAGCTGGCTAGTGAAGACTACGTTAGGACGGCGAAATACGATAATTACGCAATTATCTTTGATACAAAGACGGCTATGTAGCTAGCTGAGAAGAATTTGCTAAGATAGACAAATCAAACCGTTGTGATATAATGAAATATAATGAAAAATTTTATACTACCCGTTGAGCGACGTGCAGATGCGACCACTCGCTCCAACCGGAACCGGAAGTTGCGGAACCGGAAGCCCTTAGCCATGGTATATTGGCCATATACAAGCCCCTGAGGTGCCTTATTGCTATTACAAACATTGCCAATGTAATTAGAGCAGTAAAATAAATGTTTTGTCACATCCATGGTATGTGGTCTGACATACCACAGCTGTCAGCCAATCAGCATTCAGGGCTCAAACCACCCAGTTTATAACAAGTTGACTCGTGGAAAAGCAGATGAGGACATTTGGCTTGGAAGGAAGGAAGAATTATATAGTAAAAGCTGGAAAAGAGTGAATGTAAAGGAGGAAAAAAAACTCCCTACTGTCACGGTTTTCATATGGTGAAGGAGAGTCGGACCAAACTGCAGCGTGTATATTGCGATCCATGTTGAATCAAACAACGTAAACACGAATAAACGTACTACAAAACCAATAAACAAAACAGCCTATACTTGTGTCAACTAACACAGCACAATGCCATCAAGACACTCAGGACAATCACCCACAATACAACCAAAGAATATGGCTGCCTAAATATGGTTCCCAATCAAAGACGGTGCGAAAAGTGCAAATCAATCCCAGAACAACAGCAAAGGACCTTGTAAAGATGCTGGAGGAAACAGGTACAAAAGCAACAATATTCTCAGTAAAACGAGTTCTATTTTGACATAACCTGAAAGGCCTCTCTGATGAAACAAAAATAGAAATGTTTGGCCATAATGACCAATGTTATGTTTGGAGGAAAAGCAGGGGAGGCTTGAAAGCCAAAGACACCATCCGAGCATCGTGATTCACAGGGGTGAAAGCATAATGCTATTAGGGGTGCTTTGCTGCAGGACGGACTGGTGCACTTCACAAAATAGATGGCACCATGAGGAAGGAAAATTATGTGGATATATTGAAGCAACATCTCAAGACATCAGTCAGAAAGTTAAAGCTTGGTCGCAAATGGGTCTTCCAAATGGACAATGACGCCAAGCATACTTCCAAAGTTGTGGCAAAATGGCTTAAGGACAACAAAGTCAAGGTATTGGAGTGGCCATCACAATGCCCTGACCTCAATCCCATAGAAAAGTTGTGGGTAGAACTGAAAAAGCATGCGAGCAAGGTGGCCTACAAACCTGACTCAGTTACACCAGCTCTGTCAGAAGAATGGGCCCAAAATTCACCCAACTTATTCTGGGAAACTTGTAGAAGGCTACCCGAAACGTTTGAACCAAGTTAAAGAATTTAAAGGAATGCTACCAAATTCGGAGTGTATATATAAACTTCTGACCACTGGGAATGTGATGAAAAATAAAGGCTGAAATGAATCATTCTCTCTACTATTATTCTAACATTTCGCATTCTTCAAATAAAGTGTATGATCCTAACTGACCTAAAACAGGGATTTTTTTACTTGGATTAAAATGTCAGGAATTGTGAAAAACTGAGTTTAAATGTATTTGGCTTAGGTGTATGTAAACTTCCGACTTCAAATGAATCTTGTAATGCTACTGAACTCTGACAGTTTCAGGATGTGATGGGAAACCAGGGATCGCACTGAAACATATATCTCAGACATGATCTGAAATATGAAATGCTTTGCTCCAAAAACATCTATAGCGACATAAATCTCAGTATCGGCCAGATACACCAGTTTCAATGTTTTAAACATTGCCTATGATGTCCAAATAAATGTTTCAACCTTTCAAAGATGCATAGCCAAACCTCCCAGGCACATCAATACACACTCATAAAAATGAAAGCCTATCAAATGCTCTTTAAAACTATAGTGCCTATTTCCCAGTCAGAGATTAGGCCTAATCCTGGACTAAATGCTCTTTCAATGGAGAATCTCCACTGAGAATGCCCTTTAGTCTTGGACTGGGCTTAATCGGTGTCTGGGAAGCCATCCTTAATAGTTTCACATGGTAACTGCAAAGGTATAACTAAGCCCTCTCATGTCGTTATTAACTCCTCTGGTACTTTCCAAAAAAGGAGAACTGGATTTAAATGTCAGTTCCCTAAAAATACATACACACAATGAAATCACTTGAACAGCGCTTTGCTTTCACCTTTCACCCTGTTCCTTTTGGTCAGGTTATTACAGTGCAGCCAACTGACACCTAATTAGAGCACCATCTGCCTGCTTTTTCCCACCATGTTTAAACCTTAACAGCCATTTGATATGTTCCACCCATACTTCTTTCTGTGGGAGAGGGAGGGATGGGAGAAACGAGAGCAAGAGAGAGATGCGCACACACACGCACACGCACACACAGACACACACAGACACACACACACACACACACAAGTCACCTACACACGAAGGCAGGCAGGCTTGGGGCATGTGTTTGCAAAATAAAGTGGTGGTGGAGTAATTTGAAATTACAGAGTCAGTGATCTGTTAACAGGGAGGCCTCCAGTGATGTCAAACCCAGCACAGTGTTTGAAAGCTGGGCTACTGGGGACTTGCTGTCCCCCTAGCATAAACAAACCCGGTTGTCACCCAACCACAACAACACAACTGAATAGGAGAGCAGGCATAGCTTAAGAGTAGCTGTAGGGTCCTAAGGCTGTGTCGATGAAAGTGCCAGGTGGCTAACTCAAGTGCAATTGCTTTTATTTACTGGAGGATGTGTCCCAAAAGTATGTTAATTTAGGGATCAATTTGGGAATTTTGTTATCTCAGAGCTGCTTCACTTCTCAATGACCTTTTCATCAGTTATTACATTATACACCGAGTGTACAAAACATTAGGAACACCTGCTATTTTCATGACATAGACTGACCAGGTGAATCTTACAGTATAATCCCTTATTGATGTCACCTGTTAAATCCACTTCAGTGTTGATAATGGGGAGACAGGTTATTAAAGAAGGATTTTAAGCCTTGAGACAATTTGCGACGTAGACTGTGTATGTGTGCCATTCGGATGGTGAATGTTTAAAGTGCCTTTGAACTGGGTATGGTAGTAGGTGCCAGGTGCACCGGTTTGAGTGTGTCAGAAGTGCAACGCTGATGCGTTTTCACTAAACAGTTCCTGTGTGTATCAAGAAACATCCACCACCCAAAGGACATCCAGCAATTTGACACTGTAGGATGCATTGGAGTCAACATGGGCCAGCATCCCTGTGGGAACGCTTTCCACACCTTGTGAGTCCATGCCCTGACGAATTGAGGCTGTTTTGAGGGCAAAATGGGGTGCAATTCAATATTAGGAAGGTGTTCTTAATGTTTTGTACACACAGTGTATATCTTTCCGTCTATTAGACCTCTGACAACTTTGAGTGTGTAGATGATTAAACTTGAAGGCAAGAAATCTCAATATACAGTACAAAAGTGAATGGCTTTGTTATGTAGATTACAGCAGTTAGGCCAACAATGCCAATGGCAATAAGTACACCCCAACTGACAGCTTTATTCTGTGTGTTCATTATGTTAACTTCCATCTCTTACCTTCCCAGTGGAAATGATCTCTTTGATAAATCCAATGGGAAATTCCAATTAGAAAATCTAATCCTTTCAACAAACACAGGGATACAAACTGAGTGGAATGAATGTGTAAATGATTGGAGAGTGATGCGCAGTATAAGCAGACCTCATCTAGGATGCCAGTTCTAATGACTCATCTGACTCGAGAGCAGCTATCTAACAGCAGGAGAACATCTCAGTTTACCAGACAAGTCCACATCCAACTCTAGTGGTTTATCTATTTGCTGGAACTCGGAAGGGAAATCTCTCAGTTGTCATGTGCCTCCCGAGTGGCGCAGTGGTCCTAAAGGCACTGCATCGCAGTAGCTGTGCCATTAGAGATTCTGGGTTAGAGTCCAGGCTTTGTCGCAGCCGGCTGTGACCGGGAGACCCATGGGCGGTGCACAATTGGCCCAGTGTTGTCTGAGTTAGAGGAGGTTGGGCCGGCAGGGATGTCCTTGTCCCATAGTGCACTAGTTACTCCTGTAGCAGGACGGGCGCAGTGCACGTCGGGTGCAGTGCAGTGCATTTTGTCATTTGAGTGTGTATCCCTTATTGCAATAATGAGAAAAACAAGAGGTTGAGGTATTTTGTAGTCTCAGGACATCATTTGCTAACACTAATCCTGGAGGCAGGACTGAGCGATAGAGACACACACAGAGCGAGAGACACAGAAAGAGAGACAGAGACAGAGAGAGACATCAGATTGATGTTCCAAGTGCAAAATCAAAATGGTCTATATTGTAATAATGTATGATGTTTTGTGTTGTTGCTTTTAGGTCTTGATTTAAGGTTAGGGTGATGCATTAGGGATAGTGTATGAATTTCCTCCTCTTCTTCCGAAGAGGAGGCGAAACGGATCAGAGGACCAATGCGCGGCGTGGTAAGTGTCCATGGTTCTTTTTAATACGTTAAGGTACACATGAACAACTGACTACAAAAACAATAAATGTGCAAATTCAAAACAGTCCTATCTGGTGCAATCACAGAGACAGAAACAATCACCCACAAACACACAGTGAAACCAGACTACCTAGTATGATTCTCAATCAGAGACAACTAATAACACCTGCCTCTGATTGAGAACCATACTAGGCTGAAACATAGAAATGCCCAAAACATAGAAAAACAAACATAGACTGCAACTCACGCCCTGACCATACTAACTAAATACAAAACACAGGAAATAAAGGTCAGAACGTGACAGTACCCCCAAAGGTGCGGACTCCGGCCGCAAAACCTGACCTATAGGGGAGGGTCTGGTGGCTCTATCCGCATGGTGGGCGGTTCTGGCGCGGACGCGGACCCCACTTCACCATTGTCTTAGTCCGCCTTATTGTCCGCCTCCGTGGCTTTCTCACCATGGCAACCCCTCTCAATGACCCCACTGGACAGAGGGCAGGCCGGGACAGAGAGGCAGGGCACGACTCTGACCTCTGGGCTGAGGGCTCTGGCGCCCTGGGCTGAGGGGCTCTGGGCGCCTGGGCTGAGGGGCTCTGAGGGAGCTCCCGGCAGCGGCGCCCGGCAGGCGGAGGTTCGGCAGCGCGCGCCGGACAGGCGGGAGGCTCCGGCAGCGCCGGACAGGCGGGAGGCTCCCGGCAGCGGCGCCGGACAGGCGGGAGCACCTGCAGGGAGAGACAGAGAGACAGCCTGGTGCGTGGAGCTGCCACAGGAGGCAGCGGCGCCGGACAGCGGGAGGCTCCCGGCAGCGGCGCCCACGGACAGGCGGCGGGACGCTCCGGCAGCGGCGCCGGACAGGCGAGGGCTCCGGCAGCGGCCCGGACAGGCGACGGGGAGGCTCCGGCAGCGGCGCCGGACAGGCGGGACGCTCCTCCGGCGCCGGACAGGCAGCTCCGGCGCCGGACAGGCGGGGAGCACCTGCAGGGAGGAGACAGGAGACAGCCTGGTGCGTGGAGCTGCCACAGGAGGCAGCGGCGCCCGGACAGGCGGACGCTCCGGCAGCGGCGCCGGACAGGCGTGGAGGCTCCCGGAGCGGCCCGGAACAGGCAGCGCAGCGGCGCCCGGACAGGCGGGAAACTCCTGCAGGAGGAGACAAGCGAGAACTCCGGAGCGGCGCCTGACAGGCGGGAGCACCTGCAGGAGGAGACAGGAGACAGCCTGGTGCGTGGAGCTGCCCAGGAGGCAGCGGCGCCGGAGCGGGGCGCTGGCAGCGGCGCCCGGACAGGCGGGCCCGGCAGCGGCGCCGGACAGGCGGGAGGCTCCGGCAGCGGCGCCGGACGGGCGGGATGCTCCGCAGCGGCGCCGGACAGGCGGGAGCACCTGCAGGGAGGAGACAGAGAGACAGCCTGGTGCGTGGGGCTGCCACAGGAACCACCAGGCTGGGGGAGACCTTCAGGAGGCTTGGTGTTAAGAGGAGCCTGAAAGACCGGCTGTGGGGAGCACTGGAGCTCTGGTGCGCAACCTTGGCACCACTTCCCCAGGCTGACAACTACTCTAGCCCGGACCTCCAGAGTGCAGGCACAGGTTGAACCGGGCTGTGGGTAAGCACGGAGATCTAGTGCTTACTACACGCACCTCTCCCTTAGGCTCCACTCCCACAGTTGCCCGGCACGAGCGGAGCGCAGGCAGAGGACGCACTGCACCCTCCCAGCGCACCGGAGACACAGCACGCAGAGCCGCGCAGGATAACCTGGACTAAAAACTGCGCACCGGCGACCAGACCCGCTGAGCAGGCACCATACGCCCTGGCTCAATGCCCACACTCGCATGGCACTGAGCTATGGACACGCACTGGCGACACCGTGCGCTTAACCGCATAACACGGTGCCTGACCAGTAATGCGCTGCTTATAATAAGCACGAGGCGTGAGCTCAGGTCTGCTACCTGGCTTAGTACCACACCTCGTGTGCCCCCCAAATTTTTTTTGGGGCTGCCTCGCACTGTCGCACTGCCGTGCTGGCTCCTCAGATTGCCGCCCTCAGCTCTCGCTGCCTCCAGCTCTGCTTTGGGGCGGGCGATTTTCCCAGCCTGTGCCCAGGGTCCTCTCCGTTCAGTATCTCCTCCCATGTCCAGGAGTCCTGTGATGCTGGCCTCTCATTGTTGATGCTGCTGCTGCTGTCGTCGCTGTCCTTTAACACGCCGCTTGGTCCGATTTTGGCGGGTGATTCTGTAATGAATTTCCTCCTCTTCTTCCGAAGAGGAGAGGCGAAACGGATCAGAGGACCTGTGCGCGTGTGGTAAAAGTATCCTTGGTTTTTTAATACGTTAAGGTACAAGTCGCTTTGGATAAAAGCGTCTGCTAAATGGCATATATTATTATTATTATTATTATTACATGAACAACTGACTACAAAAAAAAACAATAAATGTGCAAACTCAAAACAGTCCCAGATCTGGTGCAACACAGAGACAGAAACAATCACCCACTGTCATGCAGGTGAAAGAGGACCCAAAAGCGACTTGGCGAAAACAGTCTTTAATCCAGTAAAGTAAATACAATCAAAAAAACACAACTTTCACTCGAAAATGACGAGGACACACTGGAGACTCGATCTTGAACAGCAGGTGAACAGCAGGTTGCCTCGGGAAGGCACTTGAACCAGACAGACTCAGACACCTGCCACCAGCATCTGAGGAAAACACGACACGACAGGGCGATACACAAACACAGCACGGTGAATTCTAGACAAGGAACCGACAGGGCAGAAACGGGAAACAAGGAGAGAAATAGGACTCTAATCAGGGAAAAGGATCGGGAACAGGTGTGGGAAGGCTAAATGATGATTAGGGGAATAGGAACAGCTGGGAGCAGGAACGGAACGATAGAGAGAAGAGAGAGCGGGAGAGTGAGAGAGGGGGGGGAGAGAGAGGGATAGAAAGAGGGAAAGAACCTAATAAGACCAGCAGAGGGAAACGAATAGAATGGGGAGCACAGGGACAAGACATGATAATAAATGACAAAACATGACAGTACCCCCCACTCACAGAGCGCCTCCTGGCGCACTCGGGAGGAGGAATCCTGGCGGCAACGGAGGAAATCATCAATGAGTGAACGGTCCAGCACGTCCCGAGACGGAACCCAACTCTCTCCTCAGGACCGTAACCTCCCAATCCACTAAGTATTGGTGACCCCGTCCCCGAGAACGCATGTCCATGATCTTATGTACCTTGTAAATAGGTGCACTCGACAAGGACGGGAGGGGGAGGGAAGACGAACGGGAGCGAAGAAAGGGCTTTTGGACACAGGAGACATGGAAGACAGGATGGACGCGACGAAGATGTCGCTGAAGAAGCAGTCGCACAGCGACAGGATTGACGACCTGGGAGACACGGAACGGACCAATGAACGCGGAGTCAACTTACGAGAAGCTGTCAGAAGAGGAAGGTTGCGAGTGGAAAGCCACACTCTCTGGCCGCAAACAATACCTTGGACTCTTAATCCCTGCGTTTATTGGCGGCTCTCACAGTCTGTGTCCTGTAACGGCAAGTGCAGACCTCACCCTCCTCCAGGTGCGCTCACAACGTTGGACAAACGCTTGAGCGGAGGAACGCTGGACTGGCAAGCTGGGATGAGAACAGAGGAGGCTGGTAACCCAGACTACTCTGAAACGGAGATAACCCGGTAGCAGACGAAGGAAGCTGGTGAGCGTATTCTGCCCAGGGAGCTGTTCTGCCCAAGACGCAGGGTTTCTGAAAGAAAGGCTGGGCGTGAGTATGCGACCAATCGTCTGATTGGCCCCTCTGCTTGACCGTCAGACTGGGGATGAAACCGGAAGAGACTGACGACGCGCCAATCAAGCGACAGAACTCCTCCAAAACTGTGGCGTGAATTGCGGGCCTCTGTCTGAAACGGCGTCAACGGGAGGCCATGAATTCTGAATACATTCTCGATAATGATTTGTGCCGTCTCCTTAGCGGAAGGAAGTTTAAGCGGGGAATGAAATGCCGCCTTAGAGAACCTATCGACAACCGTAAGAATCACAGTCTTCCCCGCAGACAAAGGCAGACCGGTAATGAAGTCTAGGGCGATGTGAGACCATGGTCGAGAAGGAATGGGGAGCGGTCTGAGACGACCGGCAGGAGGAGAGTTACCCGACTTAGTCTGCGCGCAGTCCGAACAAGCAGCCACTGAAACGGCGCGTGTCACGCTCCTGAGTCGGCCACCAAAAGCGCTGGCGAATAGACGCAAGAGTGCCTCGAACACCGGGATGACCAGCTAACTTGGCAGAGTGAGCCCACTGAAGAACAGCCAGACGAGTGGAAACAGGAACGAAAAGGAGGTTACTAGGACAAGCGCGCGGCGACGAGTGTGCGTGAGTGCTTGCTTAACCTGTCTTTCAATTCCCCAGACTGTTAACCCGACAACACGCCCATAAGGAAGAATCCCTCGGGATCAGTAGAAGCCACAGAAGAACTAAACAGACGGGATAAGGCATCAGGCTTGGTGTTCTTGCTACCCGGACGGTAAGAAATCACAAACTCGAAACGAGCGAAAAACAACGCCCAACGAGCTTGACGGGCATTAAGTCGTTTGGCAGAACGGATGTACTCAAGGTTCTTATGGTCTGTCCAAACGACAAAAGGAACGGTCGCCCCCTCCAACCACTGTCGCCATTCGCCTAGGGCTAAGCGGATGGCGAGCAGTTCACGGTTACCCACATCATAGTTGCGCTCAGATGGCGACAGGCGATGAGAAAAATAAGCGCAAGGATGAACCTTATCGTCAGACTGGAAGCGCTGGGATAGAATGGCTCCCACGCCTACCTCTGAAAGCGTCAACCTCGACAATGAATTGTCTAGTGACGTCAGGAGTAACGAGGATAGGAGCGGACGTAAAACGTTCTTTAGAAGATCAAAAGCTCCCTGGGCGGAACCGGACCACTTAAAACACGTCTTGACAGAAGTAAGAGCTGTGAGAGGGGCAGCAACTTGACCGAAATTACGAATGAAACGCCCGATAGAAATTAGCGAAACCTAAAAAAGCGCTGCAACTCGACCACGTGACCTTGGAACGGACAGTTGCAGCTGGACCTTAGCGGAATCCATCTGAATGCCTTCAGCGGAAATAACGGAACCGAGAAAAAGTAACGGAGGAGACATGAAAAAGAGCACTTCTCAGCAACTGCGTAGAGACAATTCTCACAAAGGCGCTGTAGAACCGTCGAGCGTGCTGAACATGAATCTCAGTGGCGGAGAAAAAATCAGGATCTCGTCAAGATAGACAAAAACAGATGTTCAGCATGTCTCTCAGAACATCATTAACTAATGCTGAAAAACATGGCGCATTGGCGAGACCAAACGGCAGAACCCGGTACTCAAAATGCTAACGGGTGGCGCCGTTTTCCACTCGTCCCCCTCTCTGATCGCACGAGATGAGTAAGCGTTACGAAGGTCCAACTTAGAGCACCTGGCTCCCCTGCAGAATCTCGAAGGCTGATGACATAAGAGCGGATAACGATTCTTAACCGTTATGTCATTCAGCCCTCGATAATCACGCAGGGGGCGCAGAGTACCGTCCTCTTCTTAACAAAAAAGAACCCCGCCCCGGCCGGAGAGGAAGAAGGCACTATGGTACCGGGGTCAAGAGACACAGACAAATAAATCCTCGAGAGCCTTACGCTCGGGAGCCGACAGAGAGTATAGTCTACCCCGAGGAGGGGAGGTCCCCGGAAGGAGATCAATACTACAATCATACGACCGGTGAGAGGAGGAAGGGAGTTGGCTCGGGACCGACTGAAGACCGTGCGCAGATCATGATATTCCTCCGCACTCCCTGTCAAATCGCCAGGTTCCTCCTGAGAAGTAGGGACAGAAGAAACGGGAGGGATGGCAGACATTAAACACTTCACATGACAAGAAACGTTCCAGGATAGGATAGAATTACTAGACCAATTAATAGAAGGATTATGACATACTAGCCAGGGGATGACTCAAAACAGGTGTAAACGGTGAACGAAAAATCAAAAAGAAATAGTCTCACTGTGGTTACTAGATACTGTGAGGGTTAAAGGTAGTGTCTCAAATCTGATACTGGGAAGATGACTACCATCTAAGGCTAACATGGGCGTAGGCTTAACTCTCTGAAAGGAATGTCATGTTTCCGAACCCATGCTTCCCATGAAACAACCTCAGCCCCAGAGTCTATCAAGGCACTACATGTAGCACCCGAACCGGTCCAGCTGTGATGGACCGACAAAAGTAGTACAGGATTTTGATGGAGAGACTTGAGTAGTTGCGCTCACCTGTAGCCTCCGCTTACAGATGAGCTCTGGCTTTTACTGACATGAATTAACAAAAATGTCCAGCAACTCCGCAATAGAGGCACAGGCGGCTGGTGATCCTCCGTTCCCTCTCCTTAGTCGAGATGCGAATCCCTCCCAGCTGCATGGGCTCAGTCTCTGAGCCAGAGGAGGGAGATGGTTGCGATGCGGAGCAGGGAAACACCGTTGATGCGAGCTCTTCCACGAGCCCGGTGACGAAGATCTACCCGTCGTTCTATGCGGATGGCGAGAGCAATCAAAGAGTCCACATCTGGAAGGAACCTCCCGGGAGAGAATCTCATCCTTAACCACTGCGTGGAGTCCCTCCAGAAAACGAGCGAGCAGCGCCGGCTCGTTCCACTCACTAGAGGCAGCAAGAGTGCGAAACTCAATAGAATAATCCGTTATGGACCGTTCACCTTGGCATAGGAAGCCAGGGCCCTAGAAGCCTCCCTACCAAAAACTGAACGGTCAAAAACCCGAATCATCTCCTCTTTAAAGTTCTGGTACTTGTTAGAGCAATCAGCCCTTGCCTCCCAGATAGCTGTGCCCCATTCTCGAGCCCGGCCAGTAAGGAGTGAAATGACGTAGAAGCAACCCGAGCTCTCTCTAGAGTATGTGTTGGGTTGGAGAGAGAACACAATCTCACACTGCGTGAGAAAGGAGCGGCACTCAGTGGGCTGCCCGGAGTAGCAAGGTGGGTTATTAACCCTAGGTTCTGAGGCTCGGGCAGGCCAGGAAGTAACAGGTGGCACGAGACGAGACTCTGGAACTGTCCAGAGAGGTCGGAAACCTGAGCGGCCAGGTTCTCCACGGCATGGCGAGCAGCAGACAATTCCTGGTCGTGTCTGCCGAGCATGGCCTCTGGATCTCGACGGCAGTGTAACGAGCCGCCTGAAGTCGCTGGGTCCATTCCTTGGTCGGTTCCTTCTGTCATGCAGGTGAAAGAGGACCCAAAAGCGACTTGGCGAAAAACAGAGTCTTTAATCCAGTAAAGTAAATACAATCAAAAAACACAACTTTCACTCGAAATGACGAGGACAAACTGGAGACTCGATCTTGAACAGCAGGTGAACAGCAGGTTGCCTCGGGAAGGCACTTGAACCAGACAGACTCAGACACCTGCTCACCACGCAGCATCTGAGGAAAACACGACACGACAGGGCGATACACAAACACAGCACGGTGAATTCTAGACAAGGAACCGACAGGGCAGAAACGAATAACAAGGAGGAAATAGGACTCTAATCAGGGAAAAGGATCGGGAACAGGGTGGGAAGGCTAAATGATGATTAGGGGAATAGGAACAGCTGGGAGCAGGAACGGAACGATAGAGAGAAGAGAGAGCGAGAGAGTGAGAGAGGGAGGGGGAGAGAGAGGGATAGAAAGAGGGAAAGAACCTAATAAGACCAGCAGAGGGAAACGAATAGAATGGGAAGCACAGGGACAAGACATGATAATAAATGACAAAACATGACA
>NW_025751183.1:0-16185 GCF_021184085.1 Oncorhynchus gorbuscha
TAGTTGTTTGGGAAAGTAATAAATTGCCTTGCTGCTGGCATGATTTACAAAAACGGCTATAGTTACAGATTGGTAGCCCCGATTTGAAATCCAACATTTTCTATGAAGAGCAGAGAAGCAGGGGAAGATTTTAAAATGATAGTTGTTTGGGAAAGTAATAAATTGCCTTGCTGCTGGCATGATTTACAGACACTTGAAAGTGAGGCGATGGGTTACAAAAACGGCTATAGTTACAGATTGGTAGCCCCGATTTGAAATCCGACTTTTTCTATGAAGAGCAGAGAAGCAGGGGAAGATTTTACACCAAACTATGTTTGTGTAACTGTTTGTTTAGTGGTCAAAACGATAGTTGTTTGGGAAAGTAATAAATTGCCTTGCTGCTGGCATGATTTACAGACACTTGACAGTGAGGCGATGGGTTACAAAAACGGCTATAGCTACAGATTGGTAGCCCCGATTTGAAATCCGACTTTTTCTATGAAGAGCAGAGAAGCAGGGGAAGATTTTAAAAACGATAGTTGTTTGGGAAAGTAATAAATTGCCTTGCTGCTGGCATGATTTACAGACACTTGAAAGTGAGGCGATGGGTTGCAAAAATGGCTATAGCTACAGATTGGTAGCCCCGATTTGAAATCCGACTTTTTCTATGAAGAGCAGAGAAGCAGGGGAAGATTTTAAAAATGATAGTTTTTTGGGAAAGTAATAAATTGCCTTGCTGCTGGCATGATTTACAGACACTTGAAAGTGAGGCGATGGGTTACAAAAACGGCTATAGTTACAGATTGGTAGCCCCGATTTGAAATCCAACTTTTTCTATGAAGAGCAGAGAAGCAGGGGAAGATTTTAAAAACGATAGTTGTTTGGGAAAGTAATAAATTGCCTTGCTGCTGGCATGATTTACAGACACTTGAAAGTGAGGCGATGGGTTACAAAAACGGCTATAGTTACAGATTGGTAGCCCCGATTTGAAATCTGACTTTTTCTATGAAGAGCAGAGAAGCAGGGGAAGATTTTAAAAACGATAGTTGTTTGGGAAAGTAATAAATTGCCTTGCTGCTGGCATGATTTACAGACACTTGAAAGTGAGGCGATGGGTTACAAAAACGGCTATAGTTACAGATTGGTAGCCCCGATTTGAAATCCGACTTTTTCTATGAAGAGCAGAGAAGCAGGGGAAGATTTTAAAAATGATAGTTTTTTGGGAAAGTAATAAATTGCCTTGCTGCTGGCATGATTTACAGACACTTGAAAGTGAGGCGATGGGTTGCAAAAACGGCTGTAGCCCCGATTTGAAATCCGACTTTTTCTATGAAGAGCAGAGAAGCAGGGGAAGATTTTAAAAATGATAGTTTTTGGGAAAGTAATAAATTGCCTTGCTGCTGGCATGATTTACAGACACTTGAAAGTGTGGCGATGGGTTACAAAAACGGCTATAGTTACAGATTGGTAGCCCCGATTTGAAATCCGACTTTTTCTATGAAGAGCAGAGAAGCAGGGGAAGATTTTAAAAATGATAGTTGTTTGGGAAAGTAATAGATTGCCTTGCTGCTGGCATGATTTACAGACACTTGAAAGTGAGGCGATGGGTTACAAAAACGGCTATAGTTACAGATTGGTAGCCCCGATTTGAAATCCAACTTTTTCTATGAAGAGCAGAGAAGCAGGGGAAGATTTTAAAAACGATAGTTGTTTGGGAAAGTAATAAATTGCCTTGCTGCTGGCATGATTTACAGACACTTGAAAGTGAGGCGATGGGTTACAAAAACGGCTATAGTTACAGATTGGTAGCCCCGATTTGAAATCCAACTTTTTCTATGAAGAGCAGAGAAGCAGGGGAAGATTTTACGCCAAACTATGTTTGTGTAACTGTTTGTTTAGTGGTCAAAACGATAGTTGTTTGGGAAAGTAATAAATTGCCTTGCTGCTGGCATGATGTCACGTAGAGTAGGCCAGAAGGCTAAACTGGATAACCTAACCTCTATCAAAATAAAAACATGGCGGAACCGCAAAAGTTCTTCTGTGCAAAGGTGTTTATTTACAAGTGATTCCGGAACAAAAACAACAGTACTGCCATCAACGTCTACCTTATGGGACAGCTTAAAAACAATGCTGCCCCATCCACAGCTCAATCCAAAACAAAAACCTCCCCCATGACTGAAAGAGAGGCTCCTTTTGTAGGGCTAGCCCCTCCCCTCAGAACAATTAACTCTAATTAATTAATCAATTAACAAAACAAACCTACATTTTCCATGAACTACACATACTAAAGGATATACATTGCAACACGGTTTTAAACAATATCACAACATAACATTTACAACATTACATCACTACTGACAATATCTTTCAATAAGCCCATATGCATTAATGAGACATTTGGGACAGGCACTATAAAGCCAACCCAATTCCCTTAGCTCGGGTCCTTTTCCAGCATACCCGGAAGCTACAGAGATGGAGAGAGAGGAACAGAACAAACAAACAATGCGCTCATCCACAACATTGATAAGTACAATAATTATTGTATCTCTCAAATATGAACACTGACAGGTGTGAAATGCATGCACCAAGACAGAAGTTAATTTGTGTGTCGACCCACATTGTTAACTTATCTTATAATGGCGCAGGGAGGAGTAAAGAATATGTGTGTGCGTTAAAGAACCAAATGCTGCCCGCGGCCAGTGACTGACTTCTACGTCACATTACCTTCCTCCTCTCCTGAAGCGACCATGTACGGGAGCCTTGATAGGTAGTCCTCAGTAACGTTCTCTTTTCCTGCCTTGTGACGGACACAGAACCTGAAGGGCTGGAGCTCCAGATACCACCTGGTCACACGAGAATTCCGGTCCTTCATGGTCTGGATCCAGGTCAGTGCTCTGTGGTCCGTGTGCAGGTCAAATTCCCTCCCAAGAAGGTAGTAACGGAGGCTATCTAGGGCCCACTTTATAGCCAGGCACTCCTTTTCGATTGTAGAATACCTGGTTTCCCTGGGCAACAGCTTCTGACTCAGGTACAGCACAGGAAGCTCTTCTCTTGGCTCCCCTTGGGCCAGTACAGCTCCAATTCCTACAGCCGAAGCGTCCACCTGCACGAGAAATCTCTTCTGAAAATCAGGGGTCTGGAGAACAGGGAATGAGCACAGTCGGTTTTTCAGTGTCATGAAGGCTTCCTCACACTCCTCAGTCCACTTCACAGGGTTGCTGGCCCCCTTCGAAGTGAGGTTGGTCAGAGGGACAGCGATGGTCGAAAACTGTGGAATGAATCTCCGGTACCACCCTGCCAGACCTAGGAAGGACTTCACCTGTTTCTTGGTTCTGGGTTGAGGGCTATTCCTGATGGACTCCACTTTCTCCACCTGAGGCCGAACTTCACCCTTACCCAGCTGGTAACCCAGGTACTTTGTCTCCTGTTTCGCCCACTCACACTTCAGGAGGTTAAGCGTGAGGCCTGCTTCATGAATCTTCCCAGGACTCTGCTAAGATGCTGTATGTGCTCCTCCCAGGAGTGGCTGTAGATCACCACGTCGTCCAAGTAAGCAGCACAGTAATCGTCACAGTCCTGGAGGACCTTGTCCATCAGCCTCTGGAAAGTCGCAGGGGCCCCATGAAGGCCAAACGGCATGACCTTGAACTGGAACAGGCCCATTGGCGTCCGGAATGCAGTGTAGGCCTTGGATTGTTCATCCAGGGGCACCTGCCAGTACCCTTTGCAGAGATCCAATGTGGTGATGTAATGAGCTCTACCTATTCTCTCCAGTAAGTCGTCAATGCGGGGCATGGGATAGGCATCAAACTGGGAGATGGCATTCACCTTACGGAAGTCCATGCAGACGCGCAAAGAGCCATCCTTCTTTGGGACAATGACAATAGGGCTGCTCCATTCACTTGAAGATGGCTCGACAACATTCATCTCTATCATGGTGTGGACCTCTTCCTTGAGGGCTACCACCAGCCTCTCAGGCACACGGTAAGGATGCTGGCGGACAGGGTTCTGGCCAGGTTTCAAACGAATGACGTGTTCTAGGACTTTGGTTCTTCCTGGTCTCTGACTGAAGAGGGCCGGATACTTGCCAAACAGCTGCTTCAGCTCATCTTGCTTGTCTTCTTCCAGGTGAGCCAGTATGACTTCTGCTCGTTCTTTCCATGCCTCTGTGACCCCATCCGACTCATCCTCTTCTACTCTGCGGACCAGAAAGGACTTTCCTTTGGAGAGTTCCTCTCTCTCCTCCCAGGCCTTGAGAAGGTTCACATGGTAGATTTGCTTTTTCTTACCCTTGTCCGGGTGCAGCACCTCGTAGGTCACTGGGCCCATCTTCCTCCCGATTAGGTACGGTCCTTGCCATTGCGCAAGGAGCTTGCTGGTAGACGAGGGAAGGTGGAGCAGGACTTTCTGTCCTGGCTCAAACTTTCTGTGGCGAGCGTGCTGGTCATAGCCTCTCTTCTGGGCCTTCTGGGCTCGCTGAAGGTTTGCTCTAGCTTCCTCTCGGTACCGTTCCAACCTGTCTCACATCTGGAGGACATACTGGACAATCCCCTGTCCTGAGGTAGCTTCTGGGAACCTTCCCAGCACTTCTTCAGCAGGTCCAGTGGTCCTTGCACTGGCCATCCATAGAGGAGTTCGAATGGCGAGAAACCTGTCGATGCCTGAGGCACCTCCCTGTAAGCAAAAAGCAGAAAGGGTAACCACTTATCCCAGTCTCTACCAGTGTCAGCCACAAACTTCCTCAGCATGTTCTTGAGCGTTTGATTGAATCTCTCTACAAGCCCATCCGTTTGGGGATGGTAGGGAGTAGTCCTCAAGCCTTTAATGCCCAGCTGTCGGTGGAGTTGAACCATCAGTCGCGAGGTGAAGTTTGTCCCTTGGTCCGTCAGGATTTCATCTGGGATTCCTACACGAGAGAAGAGCTGAACAAGAGCACTGATTATTTTTGGAGTGGTTATGGAACGGAGTGGGAAGGCTTCTGGGAACCGGGTGGCATAGTCACAGATCACCAATATATACTTGTAACCTGCACTACTCTTCTCCAAGGGTCCAACAATGTCCATTGCAATTCTCTTGAATGGGGTAGAGATAACAGGCAGTGAACATAGAGGAGCCCTTTCAGACCTACGGACAGCACTGGTTTTCTGGCACGTGGGGCATGATTTGCAGTATTTTTGTACATCAGTATACATGGAGGGCCAAAAGAAACGGGAGCCTAGCCTAAGATAGGTCTTATGTTGCCCTAGATGGCCTGCCCATGGAACTGTATGTGCAAGGTTGAGAACAAGTGGTCTACAGGTAGATGGCACCACCAACTTCCTGCTATCTGCCTCTGACCCAAGGTAGAGTATGTGGTTGTCTACTGTGTAAATCCCCCACATGAAGATTGACTGTCCCCAGCTAAGGCCTTGTCAAACAAACATTTCAAGGTTGCGTCAGACTTCTGCAGTGTAGCAAAATTTTGTGGAACATCCCATTGCACCTCTAACCCAGACACATCAGCAACAGGTACAGGGGTTCCCACATACTTCTCAAGACGCCGCTGGCGGCGTGACTTTCTGGGCCCTTTGGTTCCCCCTCGCACAGACTATCACACAAGTCAGGCAGAGGTTGTAAACCAGCTTTGGCCTGGGCACGAGTGACAACTGAACATGCCATCTGAACATCAGACTGGCAAACTGACTGCTCATATAGCTGACCCCCACACTTCCCAACAGATCAGAGAGTACTGGCACATCCCTCCCCAAAATCATCTCAAAAGGTAGCTTCTCCATTACCCCAACTTTGAGGAGGTATTTCTGACCCTGAATCTCAACTGTGAGCTCAGCTGTGGGCTGCTGTGACTGGTCACCATGGACACATTGGATCAGTGTCTGATGACCATAATCAATGTCATTAACAGGTACATTACCTTTTCTGATCAATGACAGGGAACTGCCGGTGTCAATCATTGCAGTAAGACTTTTACCATTCACTTTTACAGGTACCAAGCATGACCCTTCCCGAGTCTGTCTATTCTGAACACCATCCCCCTCTCTGGGTACATAATAGTAACCCGAGAGCTTGGATTTACGTAGCGGACACATTGAAGCTTTGTGCCCCTGCTGCCGGCAGTAAAAACAGGTCAGACCCCTCCCATCAGAGCGAACTGCATGATCCCTTACCTCCCTCCCAGACACATAACCCCCAGAGTTACCTCCACCATCTCTGGCGTTTCTGATGTCCCTTGTGTCTCTGAGACTCCTTGGAGCGGGTGCTGCAGGTTGTGGTGGGCCCCCTTTACGTGCATTAAGATACTGCAGTGCAAGCTTGGCCGCCATAAGCCCGTCCTTGGGCTCGTGCTCTCGGTCCCAGGTTAGAATGTCGTGTGGTAGAACTTGTAGAAGTTGCTCGAGGATGATGACCTCCCGATTTCGTCCTGTGTCTTCTCCCCGGTCGAACCCATCGTCGGTAGAGACCCTTGAGGCGGTGGTACGTCTCTGTCGGCGACTCACCCGATAGCGTTGATGCAGCTCTGAAGCGTTGACGGTAGGTTTCCGGTGAGATGTCAAACTTCACCAGCAGCGCTTCCTTCAAGCCCTTGTAGACATTGGACAGCCCCTCATCCATTGCTGTGTAAGCCTCTAAGGCCTTGCCCGTGAGCAATGGGACAAGCCTGCAGGCCCACTCTACCTCAGGCCACTGCCACGTCTTAGCCATGCGCTCAAACCTCAGCAGGTAGTTTTCAATGTCCTCCCCTGCTGGTATGAGGGCATCTCTGGCTCCTTCCTCAGGAATACTGGAAGATGGACGTTAACACTGCTGGACTGGTCTCCTGGTGCTGGCCTCATCATTACTGCTTGGGGTGCCTGCTGTGGAGTTGAAGTCCCTGCTGCATCGAGCCTTTGTCATCCTGGTGTTGGAAGACCCAATCTTGGGCTCTCACTGACGAGTTCCGCCTGGTGGGGAGCTGTGCGGATAGATTGGCGTAGGCCACGTAACTCCTGCTTGAGGTCTTCGTCCCTCCTCTCAAGGCAGGTGAAAAGTTGCTGAAAAAGGGTTACCATGGTTGGGTGTGGTTCTGGTCCCCCAACTGCTCCTTCAGTCAGCAGCTCACCCAGTTCTGGTTGTCTTTGGCCCCGCGGTCGGGCTCCTAGTTTCTCATACTTGACCTCTTCTTCACCAGACGATTCCATGGTATTCCACCCCGGTTCAACTTCAGGTACCTTTTCTGACAGTTGATGCTGTTGCTGAGAACGCAATCCTGTACGCATTCCTTTACCTCTCTTGTTGGAATTCACTGATTTGCAGTACGCCATCCCACCACTGCCACCATATGTCACATAGAGTAGGCCAGAAGGCTAAACTGGATAACCTAACCTCTATCAAAATAAAAAGATGGCGGAACCGCAAAAGTTCTTCTGTGCAAAGGTGTTTATTTACAAGTGATTCCGGAACAAAAAAACAACAGTACTGCCATCAACGTCTACCTTATGGGACAGCTTAAAAACAATGCTGCCCCATCCACAGCTCAATCCAAAACAAAAACCTCCCCATGACTGAAAGAGAGGCTCCTTTTGTAGGGCTAGCCCCTCCCCTCAGAACAATTAACTCTAATTAATTAATCAATTAACAAAACAAACCTACATTTTCCATGAACTACACATACTAAAGGATATACATTGCAACACGGTTTTAAACAATATCACAACATAACATTTACAACATTACATCACTACTGACAATATCTTTCAATAAGCCCATATGCATTAATGAGCCATTTGGGACAGGCACTATAAAGCCAACCCAATTCCCTTAGCTCGGGTCCTTTTCCAGCATACCCGGAAGCTACAGAGATGAGAGAGAGGAACAGAACAAACAAACAATGCGCTCATCCACAACATTGATAAGTACAATAATTATTGTATCTCTCAAATATGAACACTGACAGGTGTGAAATGCATGCACCAAGACAGAAGTTAATTTGTGTGTCGACCCACATTGTTAACTTATCTTATAATGGCGCAGGTTGAAAGTGAGGCGATGGGTTACAAAAATGGCTGTAGTTACAGATTGGTAGCCCCGATTTGAAATCCAACTTTTTCTATGAAGAGCAGAGAAGCAGGGGAAGATTTTAAAAATGATAGTTCTTTGGGAAAGTAATACATTGCCTTGCTGCTGGCATGATTTACAGACACTTGAAAGTGAGGCGATGGGTTGAAAGTAAAAACGGCTATAGCTACAGATTGGTAGCCCCGATTTGAAATCCGACTTTTTCTATGAAGAGCAGAGAAGCAGGGGAAGATTTTAAAAATGATAGTTGTTTGGGAAAGTAATAAATTGCCTTGCTGCTGGCATGATTTACAGACACTTGAAAGTGAGGCGATGGGTTACAAAAATGGCTATAGTTACAGATTGGTAGCCCCGATTTGAAATCCAACTTTTCTATGAAGAGCAGAGAAGCAGGGGAAGATTTTAAAAATGATAGTTGTTTGGGAAAGTAATAAATTGCCTTGCTGAAGGCATGATTTACAGACACTTGACAGTGAGGCGATGGGTTACAAAAATGGCTATAGTTACAGATTGGTAGCCCCGATTTGAAATCCGACTTTTTCTATGAAGAGCAGAGAAGCAGGGGAAGATTTTACGCCAAACTATGTTTGTGTAACTGTTTGTTTAGTGGTCAAAACGATAGTTGGTTGGGAAAGTAATAAATTGCCTTTCTTCTGGCATGATTTACAGACACTTGAAAGTGAGGCGATGGGTTACAAAAACGGCTATAATTACAGATTGGTAGCCCCGATTTGAAATCCGACTTTTTCTATGAAGAGCAGAGAAGCAGGGGAAGATTTAAAAAATGATAGTTGTTTGGGAAAGTAATAAATTGCCTTGCTGCTGGCATGATTTACAGACACTTGAAAGTGAGGCGATGGGTTACAAAAACGGCTATAGTTACAGATTGGTAGCCCGATTTGAAATCCGACTTTTTCTATGAAGAGCAGAGAAGCAGGGGAAGATTTAAAAAATGATAGTTGTTTGGGAAAGTAATAAATTGCCTTGCTGCTGGCATGATTTACAGACACTTGAAAGTGAGGCGATGGGTTACAAAAACGGCTATAGTTACAGATTGGTAGCCCCGATTTGAAATCCGACTTTTTCTATGAAGAGCAGAGAAGCAGGGAAGATTTTAAAAATGATAGTTGTTTGGGAAAGTAATAAATTGCCTTGCTGCTAGGCATGATTTACAGACACTTGACAGTGAGGCGATGGGTTACAAAAATGGCTATAGCTACAGATTGGTAGCCCCGATTTGAAATCCGACTTTTTCTATGAAGAGCAGAGAAGCAGGGGAAGATTTTACGCCAAACTATGTTTGTGTAACTGTTTGTTTAGTGGTCAAAACGATAGTTGGTTGGGAAAGTAATAAATTGCCTTTCTTGATTTACAGACACTTGAAAGTGAGGCGATGGGTTACAAAAATGGCTATAGTTACAGATTGGTAGCCCCGATTTGAAATCCAACTTTTTCTATGAAGAGCAGAGAAGCAGGGGAAGATTTTAAAAATGATAGTTGTTTGGGAAAGTAATAAATTGCCTTGCTGCTGGCATGATTTACAGACACTTGAAAGTGAGGCGATGGGTTACAAAAATGGCTATAGTTACAGATTGGTAGCCCCGATTTGAAATCCAACTTTTTCTATGAAGAGCAGAGAAGCAGGGGAAGATTTTAAAAATGATAGTTGTTTGGGAAAGTAATAAATTGCCTTGCTGCTGGCATGATTTACAGACACTTGACAGTGAGGCGATGGGTTACAAAAATGGCTATAGCTACAGATTGGTAGCCCCGATTTGAAATCCGACTTTTTCTATGAAGAGCAGAGAAGCAGGGGAAGATTTTACGCCAAACTATGTTTGTGTAACTGTTTGTTTAGTGGTCAAAACGATAGTTGGTTGGGAAAGTAATAAATTGCCTTTCTTCTGGCATGATTTATAGACACTTGAAAGTGAGGCGATGGGTTACAAAAATGGCTATAGTTACAGATTGGTAGCCCCGATTTGAAATCCGACTTTTTCTATGAAGAGCAGAGAAGCAGGGGAAGATTTAAAAAATGATAGTTGTTTGGGAAAGTAATAAATTGCCTTGCTGCTGGCATGATTTACAGACACTTGAAAGTGAGGCGATGGGTTACAAAAATGGCTATAGTTACAGATTGGTAGCCCCGATTTGAAATCCGACTTTTTCTATGAAGAGCAGAGAAGCAGGGGAAGATTTTAAAAATGATAGTTGTTTGGGAAAGTAATAAATTGCCTTGCTGCTGGCATGATTTACAGACACTTGACAGTGAGGCGATGGGTTACAAAAATGGCTATAGTTACAGATTGGTAGCCCCGATTTGAAATCCGACTTTTTCTATGAAGAGCAGAGAAGCAGGGGAAGATTTTACGCCAAACTATGTTTGTGTAACTGTTTGTTTAGTGGTCAAAACGATAGTTGGTTGGGAAAGTAATAAATTGCCTTTCTTCTGGCATGATTTACAGACACTTGAAAGTGAGGCGATGGGTTACAAAAACGGCTATAATTACAGATTGGTAGCCCCGATTTGAAATCCGACTTTTTCTATGAAGAGCAGAGAAGCAGGGGAAGATTTAAAAAATGATAGTTGTTTGGGAAAGTAATAAATTGCCTTGCTGCTGGCATGATTTACAGACACTTGAAAGTGAGGCGATGGGTTACAAAAATGGCTATAGCTACAGATTGGTAGCCCCGATTTGAAATCCGACTTTTTCTATGAAGAGCAGAGAAGCAGGGGAAGATTTTAAAAATGATAGTTGTTTGGGAAAGTAATAAATTGCCTTGCTGCTGGCATGATTTACAGACACTTGAAAGTGAGGCGATGGGTTACAAAAATGGCTATAGTTACAGATTGGTAGCCCCGATTTGAAATCCAACTTTTTCTATGAAGAGCAGAGAAGCAGGGGAAGATTTTAAAAATGATAGTTGTTTGGGAAAGTAATAAATTGCCTTGCTGAAGGCATGATTTACAGACACTTGACAGTGAGGCGATGGGTTACAAAAATGGCTATAGCTACAGATTGGTAGCCCCGATTTGAAATCCGACTTTTTCTATGAAGAGCAGAGAAGCAGGGGAAGATTTTACGCCAAACTATGTTTGTGTAACTGTTTGTTTAGTGGTCAAAACGATAGTTGGTTGGGAAAGTAATAAATTGCCTTTCTTCTGGCATGATTTACAGACACTTGAAAGTGAGGCGATGGGTTACAAAAACGGCTATAATTACAGATTGGTAGCCCCGATTTGAAATCCGACTTTTTCTATGAAGAGCAGAGAAGCAGGGGAAGATTTAAAAAATGATAGTTGTTTGGGAAAGTAATAAATTGCCTTGCTGCTGGCATGATTTACAGACACTTGAAAGTGAGGCGATGGGTTACAAAAATGGCTATAGTTACAGATTGGTAGCCCGATTTGAAATCCGACTTTTTCTATGAAGAGCAGAGAAGCAGGGGAAGATTTAAAAAATGATAGTTGTTTGGGAAAGTAATAAATTGCCTTGCTGCTGGCATGATTTACAGACACTTGAAAGTGAGGCGATGGGTTACAAAAACGGCTATAGTTACAGATTGGTAGCCCCGATTTGAAATCCGACTTTTTCTATGAAGAGCAGAGAAGCAGGGGAAGATTTTAAAAATGATAGTTGTTTGGGAAAGTAATAAATTGCCTTGCTGCTGGCATGATTTACAGACACTTGAAAGTGAGGCGATGGGTTACAAAAACGGCTATAGCTACAGATTGGTAGCCCCGATTTGAAATCCGACTTTTTCTATGAAGAGCAGAGAAGCAGGGGAAGATTTTAAAAATGATAGTTGTTTGGGAAAGTAATAAATTGCCTTGCTGCTGGCATGATTTACAGACACTTGAAAGTGAGGCGATGGGTTACAAAAACGGCTATAGTTACAGATTGGTAGCCCCGATTTGAAATCCGACTTTTTCTATGAAGAGCAGAGAAGCAGGGGAAGATTTTAAAAATGATAGTTGTTTGGGAAAGTAATAAATTGCCTTGCTGCTGGCATGATTTACAGACACTTGAAAGTGAGGCGATGGGTTACAAAAATGGCTATAGTTACAGATTGGTAGCCCCGATTTGAAATCCAACTTTTTCTATGAAGAGCAGAGAAGCAGGGGAAGATTTTAAAAATGATAGTTGTTTGGGAAAGTAATAAATTGCCTTGCTGAAGGCATGATTTACAGACACTTGACAGTGAGGCGATGGGTTACAAAAATGGCTATAGTTACAGATTGGTAGCCCCGATTTGAAATCCGACTTTTTCTATGAAGAGCAGAGAAGCAGGGGAAGATTTTACGCCAAACTATGTTTGTGTAACTGTTTGTTTAGTGGTCAAAACGATAGTTGGTTGGGAAAGTAATAAATTGCCTTTCTTCTGGCATGATTACAGACACTTGAAAGTGAGGCGATGGGTTACAAAAACGGCTATAATTACAGATTGGTAGCCCCGATTTGAAATCCGACTTTTTCTATGAAGAGCAGAGAAGCAGGGGAAGATTTAAAAAATGATAGTTGTTTGGGAAAGTAATAAATTGCCTTGCTGCTGGCATGATTTACAGACACTTGAAAGTGAGGCGATGGGTTACAAAAATGGCTATAGTTACAGATTGGTAGCCCGATTTGAAATCCGACTTTTTCTATGAAGAGCAGAGAAGCAGGGGAAGATTTAAAAAATGATAGTTGTTTTGGGAAAGTAATAAATTGCCTTGTTGCTGGCATGATTTACAGACACTTGAAAGTGAGGCGATGGGTTACAAAAACGGCTATAGTTACAGATTTAGCCCCGATTTGAAATCCGACTTTTTCTATGAAGAGCAGAGAAGCAGGGGAAGATTTTAAAAACTGTTTGTTTAGTGGTCAAAACTGATAGTTGTTTGGGAAAGTAATAAATTGCCTTGCTGCTGGCATGATTTACAGACACTTGAAAGTGAGGCGATGGGTTACAAAAATGGCTATAGCTACAGATTGGTAGCCCCGATTTGAAATCCGACTTTTTCTATGAAGAGCAGAGAAGCAGGGGAAGATTTTAAAAATGATAGTTGTTTGGGAAAGTAATAAATTGCCTTGCTGCTGGCATGATTTACAGACACTTGAAAGTGAGGCGATGGGTTACAAAAACGGCTATAGTTACAGATTGGTAGCCCCGATTTGAAATCCAACTTTTTCTATGAAGAGCAGAGAAGCAGGGGAAGATTTTAAAAATGATAGTTGTTTGGGAAAGTAATAAATTGCCTTGCTGCTGGCATGATTTACAGACACTTGACAGTGAGGCGATGGGTTACAAAAATGGCTATAGCTACAGATTGGTAGCCCCGATTTGAAATCTGACTTTTTCTATGAAGAGCAGAGAAGCAGGGGAAGATTTTACGCCAAACTATGTTTGTGTAACTGTTTGTTTAGTGGTCAAAACGATAGTTGTTTGGGAAAGTAATAAATTGCCTTGCTGCTGGCATGATTTACAGACACTTGAAAGTGAGGCGATGGGTTACAAAAACGGCTATAGTTACAGATTGGTAGCCCCGATTTGAAATCCGACTTTTTCTATGAAGAGCAGAGAAGCAGGGGAAGATTTTAAAAATGATAGTTGTTTGGGAAAGTAATAAATTGCCTTGCTGAAGGCATGATTTACAGACACTTGACAGTGAGGCGATGGGTTACAAAAATGGCTATAGCTACAGATTGGTAGCCCCGATTTGAAATCCGACTTTTTCTATGAAGAGCAGAGAAGCAGGGGAAGATTTTACGCCAAACTATGTTTGTGTAACTGTTTGTTTAGTGGTCAAAACGATAGTTGGTTGGGAAAGTAATAAATTGCCTTTCTTCTGGCATGATTTACAGACACTTGAAAGTGAGGCGATGGGTTACATTTAAATCCTGACTTTTTCTATGAAGAGCAGAGAGCGATGGGTTACAAAACGGCTATAATTACAGATTGGTAGCCCCGATTTGAAATCCGACTTTTTCTATGAAGAGCAGAGAAGCAGGGGAAGATTTTAAAAATGATAGTTGTTTGGGAAAGTAATAAATTGCCTTGCTGCTGGCATGATTTACAGACACTTGAAAGTGAGGCGATGGGTTACAAAAATGGCTATAGTTACAGATTGGTAGCCCCGATTTGAAATCCGACTTTTTCTATGAAGAGCAGAGAAGCAGGGGAAGATTTTAAAAATGATAGTTGTTTGGGAAAGTAATAAATTGCCTTGCTGCTGGCATGATTTACAGACACTTGAAAGTGAGGCGATGGGTTACAAAAATGGCTGTAGTTACAGATTGGTAGCCCCGATTTGAAATCCAACTTTTTCTATGAAGAGCAGAGAAGCAGGGGAAGATTTTAAAAATGATAGTTGTTTGGGAAAGTAATAAATTGCCTTGCTGCTGGCATGATTTACAGACACTTGACAGTGAGGCGATGGGTTACAAAAACGGCTATAGCTACAGATTGGTAGCCCCGATTTGTTACAAAAATGGCTATACTTTTGAAATCCGACTTTTTCTATGAAGAGCAGAGAAGCAGGGGAAGATTTTACGCCAAACTATGTTTGTGTAACTGTTTGTTTAGTGGTCAAAACGATAGTTGGTTGGGAAAGTAATAAATTGCCTTTCTTCTGGCATGATTTACAGACACTTGAAAGTGGCGATGGGTTACAAAAACGGCTATAGCTACAGATTGGTAGCCCTGATTTGAAATCCGACTTTTTCTATGAAGAGCAGAGAAGCAGGGGAAGATTTAAAAAATGATAGTTGTTTGGGAAAGTAATAAATTGCCTTGCTGCTGGCATGATTTACAGACACTTGACAGTGAGGCGATGGGTTACAAAAATGGCTATAGTTACAGATTGGTAGCCCCGATTTGAAATCTGACTTTTTCTATGAAGAGCAGAGAAGCAGGGGAAGATTTTTAAAATGATAGTTGTTTGGGAAAGTAATAAATTGCCTTGCTGCTGGCATGATTTACAGACACTTGACAGTGAGGCGATGGGTTACAAAAATGGCTATAGCTACAGATTGGTAGCCCCGATTTGAAATCTGACTTTTTCTATGAAGAGCAGAGAAGCAGGGGAAGATTTTACGCCAAACTATGTTTGTGTAACTGTTTGTTTAGTGGTCAAAACGATAGTTGTTTGGGAAAGTAATAAATTGCCTTGCTGCTGGCATGATTTACAGACACTTGAAAGTGAGGCGATGGGTTACAAAAACGGCTATAGCTACAGATTGGTAGCCCCGATTTGAAATCAGACTTTTTCTATGAAGAGCAGAGAAGCAGGGGAAGATTTTACGCCAAACTATGTTTGTGTAACTGTTTGTTTAGTGGTCAAAACGATAGTTGTTTGGGAAAGTAATAAATTGCCTTGCTGCTGGCATGATTTACAGACACTTGAAAGTGAGGCGATGGGTTACAAAAACGGCTATAGCTACAGATTGGTAGCCCTGATTTGAAATCCGACTTTTTCTATGAAGAGCAGAGAAGCAGGGGAAGATTTAAAAATGATAGTTGTTTGGGAAAGTAATAAATTGCCTTGCTGAAGGCATGATTTACAGACACTTGACAGTGAGGCGATGGGTTACAAAAATGGCTATAGCTACAGATTGGTAGCCCCGATTTGAAATCCGACTTTTTCTATGAAGAGCAGAGAAGCAGGGGAAGATTTTACGCCAAACTATGTTTGTGTAACTGTTTGTTTAGTGGTCAAAACGATAGTTGGTTGGGAAAGTAATAAATTGCCTTTCTTCTGGCATGATTTACAGACACTTGAAAGTGAGGCGATGGGTTACAAAAATGGCTATAGTTACAGATTGGTAGCCCCGATTTGAAATCCAACTTTTTCTATGAAGAGCAGAGAAGCAGGGGAAGATTTTAAAAATGATAGTTGTTTGGGAAAGTAATAAATTGCCTTGCTGTAGGCATGATTTACAGACACTTGACAGTGAGGCGATGGGTTACAAAAATGGCTATAGCTACAGATTGGTAGCCCCGATTTGAAATCCGACTTTTTCTATGAAGAGCAGAGAAGCAGGGGAAGATTTTACGACAAACTATGTTTGTGTAACTGTTTGTTTAGTGGTCAAAACGATAGTTGTTTGGGAAAGTAATAAATTGCCTTGCTGCTGGCATGATTTACAGACACTTGAAAGTGAGGCGATGGGT
>NW_025751184.1:0-5000 GCF_021184085.1 Oncorhynchus gorbuscha
TCCTGTGTTGTTGGGTCACATTTACTGCCCGCGCCCTGTGTTGTTGGGCAGTCACATTTACTGTCCTGTGTTGTTGGGTCACATTTACTGTCCTGTGTTGTTGGGTAGTCACATTTACTGTCCTGTGTTGTTGGGTCACATTTACTGTCCTGTGTTGTTGGGTCACATTTACTGTCCGGGCCCTGTGTTGTTGGGTCACATTTACTGTCCTGTGTTGTTGGGTCAAATTTACTGTCCGGGCCCTGTGTTGTTGGGCAGTAACATTTACTGTCCGGGCCCTGTGTTGTTGGGCAGTCACATTTACTGTCCGCGCCCTGTGTTGTTGGGTGACATTTACTGTCCTGTGTTGTTGGGTCACATTTACTGTCCGCGCCCTGTGTTGTTGGGTCACATTTACTGCCCGCGCCCTGTGTTGTTGGGTAGTCACATTTACTGTCCTGTGTTGTTGGGCAGTCACATTTACTGTCCTGTGTTGTTGGGTCACATTTACTGTCCTGTGTTGTTGGGTCACATTTACTGTCCGCGCCCTGTGTTGGGGTAGTCACATTTACTGTCCGCCCTGTGTTGTTGGGTAGTCACATTTACTGCCCTGTGTTGTTGGGTCCACATTTACTGTCCGCCCTGTGTGTTGGGTCACATTTACTGTCACGCCCCTGTGTTGTTGGGTAGTCACATTTACTGTCCTGTGTTGTTGGGCAGTCTCCGCCCTGTGTTGTTGGGTCACATTTACTATCCGCCCCTGTGTTGTTGGGTCACATTTACTGTCTGCGCCCTGTGTTGTTGGGTAGTCACATTTACTGTCCTGTGTTGTTGGGTAGTCACATTTATCGTCCTGTGTTGCTGGGTCACATTTACTGTCCGCGCCCTGTGTTGCTGTCACATTTACTGTCCGCCCCCTGTGTTGTTGGGTAGTCACATTTACTGTCCTGTGTTGTTGGGCAGTCACATTTACTGTCCGCGCCCTGTGTTGTTGGGTCACATTTACTGTCCGCCCCCTGTGTTGTTGGGCAGTCCACATTTACTGTCCGCGCCCTGTGTTGTTGGGTCACATTTACTGTCCGCGCCCTGTGTTGTTGGGTCACATTTACTGTCCGCGCCCCCTGTGTTGTTGGGTCCACATTTACTGTCCTGTGTTGTTGGGTCACATTTACTGTCCTGTTGTTGGGTCACATTTACTGTCCTGTGTTGTTGGGTCACATTTACTGTCCTGTGTTGTTGGGTAGTCACATTTACTGCCCCTGTGTTGTTGGGTCACATTTACTGTCCTGTGTTGTTGGGTCACATTTACTGTCCAAGCGCCCTGTGTTGTTGGGTAGTCACATTTACTGTCCTGTGTTGTTGGGTCACATTTACTGTCCGCGCCCTGTGTTGTTGGGTAGTCACATTTACTGTCCTGTGTTGTTGGGTCCACATTCACTGTATCCGGCGCCCTGTGTTGTTGGGTAGTCACATTTGCATCCTGTGTTGTTGGGTAGTCACATTTACTATCCGCGCCCTGTGTTGTTGGGCAGTCACATTTACTGCCGCGCCCTGTGTTGTTGGGTCACATTTACTGTCCTGTGTTGTTGGGTAGTCACATTTACTGTCCTGTGTTCTTGGGTCACATTTACTGTCCTGTGTTGTTGGGTAGTCACATTTACTGTCCTGTGTTGTTGGGTAGTCACATTTACTGTCCTGTGTTGTTGGGTAGTCACATTTACTGCCCGCTCCCTGTGTTGGGCAGTCACATTACTGCCCGCGCCCTGTGTTGTTGGGTCACATTTACTCTCGCCCTGTGTTGTTGGGTGTAGTCACATTTACTGTCCTGTGTTGTTGGGTCACATTTTGCCGCGCCCTGTGTTGTTGGGTAGTCACATTTACTGTCCTGTGTTGTTGGGTCCACATTACTGTCCGCCCCCTGTGTTGTTGGGCAGTCACATTTACTGCCCGCTCCTGTGTTGTTGGGTCACATTTACTGTCCGCGCCCTGTGTTGTTGGGTAGTCACATTTACTGTCCTGTGTTGTTGGGTCACATTTTCCGCGCCCTGTTTTGTTGGGTAGTCACATTTACTCATCCCGCCCTGTGTTGTTGGGTGACATTTACTGTCCTGTGTTGTTGGGTCACATTTACTGTCCGCGCCCTGTGTTGTTGGGGTCACATTTACTGCCGCGCCCTGTGTTGTTGGGTGAGTCACATTTACTGTCCTGTGTTGTTGGGTAGTCACATTTACTGCCCTGTGTTGTTGGAGTCCACATTTACTGTCCCGCCCTGTGTTGTTGGGTCACATTTACTGTCAGCCCCCTGTGTTGTTGGGTAGTCACATTTACTGTCCTGTGTTGTTGGGCAGTCACATTTACTACTATCCGCGCCCTGTAATGTTAGGTCACATTACTATCCCGCCCCTGTGTTGTTGGGTCACATTTACTGTCTGCGCCCTGTGTTGTTGGGTAGATCACATTTGCTGTCCTGTGTTGTTGGGTAGTCACATTTACTGTCCTGTGTTGTTGGGTCACATTTACTGTCCGCGCCCTGTGTTGCTGGGTCACATTTACTGTCCGCCCCCTGTGTTGTTGGGTAGTCACATTTACTGTCCTGTGTTGTTGGGCAGTCACATTTACTGTCCGCGCCCTGTGTTGTTGGGTCACATTTACTGTCCGCCCCTGTGTTGTTGGGCAGTCACATTTACTATCCGCGCCCTGTGTTGTTAGGTCACATTTACTGTCCGCGCCCTGTGTTGTTGGGTCACATTTACTGTCCGCGCCCTGTGTTGTTGGGTCACATTTACTGTCCTGTGTTGTTGGGTCACATTTACTGTCCTGTGTTGTTGGGTCACATTTACTGTCCTGTGTTGTTGGGTCACATTTACTGTCCTGTGTTGTTGGGTAGTCACATTTACTGTCCTGTGTTGTTGGGTCACATTTACTGTCCTGTGTTGTTGGGTCACATTTACTGTCCGCGCCCCTGTGTTGTTGGGTAGTCACATTTACTGTCCTGTGTTGTTGGGTCACATTTACTGTCCACGCCCTGTGTTGTTGGGTAGTCCACATTTACTGTCCTGTGTTGTTGGGGTCACATTTACTGTCCACGCCCTGTGTTGTTGGGTCACATTTACTGTCCGCGCCCTGTGTTGTTGGGTAGTCACATTTACTGTCCTGTGTTGTTGGGTAGTCACATTTACTGTCCACGCCCTGTGTTGTTGGGCAGTCACATTTACTGCCCGCGCCCTGTGTTGTTGGGTCACGTTTACTGTCCTGTGTTGTTGGGTAGTCACATTTACTGTCCTGTGTTGTTGGGTAGTCACATTTACTGCCCGCTCCCTGTGTTGTTGGGCAGTCACATTTACTGCCCGCGCCCTGTGTTGTTGGGTCACATTTACTGTATCCGCGCCTGTGTTGTTGGGTAGTCACATTTACTGTCCTGTGTTGTTGGGTCACATTTACTGCCCGCGCCCTGTGTTGTTGGGTAGTCACATTTACTGCCCGCGCCCTGTGTTGTTGGGTGACATTTACTGTCCTGTGTTGTTGGGTCACATTTACTGTCCGCGCCCTGTGTTGTTGGGTCACATTTACTGCCCGCGCCCTGTGTTGTTGGGTAGTCACATTTACTGTCCTGTGTTGTTGGGCAGTCACATTTACTGTCCTGTGTTGTTGGGTCACATTTACTGTCCTGTGTTGTTGGGTCACATTTACTGTCCGCGCCCTGTGTTGTTGGGTAGTCACATTTACTGTCCTGTGTTGTTGGGTAGTCACATTTACTGCCCTGTGTTGTTGGGTCACATTTACTGTCCGCGCCCTGTGTTGTTGGGTCACATTTACTGTCCGCCCCCTGTGTTGTTGTGTCACATTTACTGTCCTGTGTTGTTGGGCAGTCACATTTACTGTCCGCGCCCTGTGTTGTTGGGTCACATTTACTGTCCGCGCCCTGTGTTGTTGGGTAGTCACATTTACTGTCCTGTGTTGTTGGGTCACATTTACTGCCCGCGCCCTGTGTTGTTGGGTAGTCACATTTACTGCCCGCGCCCTGTGTTGTTGGGTAGTCACATTTACTGTCCTGTGTTGTTGGGTCACATTTACTGTCCGCTCCCTGTGTTGTTGGGTCACATTTACTGCCCGCTGCATGTGTTGTTGGGTAGTCACATTTACTGTCCTGTGTTGTTGGGTCACATTTACTGTCCATGCCCTGTGTTGTTGGGTAGTCACATTTACTGTCCTGTGTTGTTGGGTCACATTTACTGTCCGCGCCCTGTGTTGTTGGGTAGTCACATTTACTGTCCTGTGTTGTTGGGTAGTCACATTTACTGTCCGCGCCCTGTGTTGTTGGGCAGTCACATTTACTGCCCGCGCCCTGTGTTGTTGGGTCACATTTACTGTCCTGTGTTGTTGGGTAGTCACATTTACTGTCCTGTGTTGTTGGGTCACATTTACTGTCCTGTGTTGTTGGGTAGTCACATTTACTGTCCTGTGTTGTTGGGTAGTCACATTTACTGTCCTGTGTTGTTGGGTAGTCACATTTACTGCCCGCTCCCTGTGTTGTTGGGCAGTCACATTTACTGCCCGCGCCCTGTGTTGTTGGGTCACATTTACTGTCCGCGCCCTGTGTTGTTGGGTAGTCACATTTACTGTCCTGTGTTGTTGGGTCACATTTACTGCCCGCGCCCTGTGTTGTTGGGTAGTCACATTTACTGCCAGCCCTGTGTTGTTGGGTGACATTTACTGTCCTGTGTTGTTGGGTCACATTTACTGTCCGCGCCCTGTGTTGTTGGGTCACATTTACTGCCCGCGCCCTGTGTTGTTGGGTAGTCACATTTACTGTCCTGTGTTGTTGGGCAGTCACATTTACTGTCCTGTGTTGTTGGGTCACATTTACTGTCCTGTGTTGTTGGGTCACATTTACTGTCCGCGCCCTGTGTTGTTGGGTAGTCACATTTACTGTCCTGTGTTGTTGGGTAGTCACATTTACTGCCCTGTGTTGTTGGGTCACATTTACTGTCCGCGCCCTGTGTTGTTGGGTCACATTTACT
>NW_025751184.1:12500-16185 GCF_021184085.1 Oncorhynchus gorbuscha
TACAGTAGAACACAGTCAACACATTAGGAGGTAGGAGGAGTCTAACATCTAACTAATACAGTAGAACACAGTCAACACATTAGGAGGTAGGAGGAGTCTAACATCTAAACTACTACAGTAGAACACAGTCAACACATTAGGAGGTAGGTGGAGTCTAACATCTACTACTACTACAGTAGAAACACAGTCAACACATTAGGAGGTAGGTGGAGTCTAACATCTAACTACTACTACAGTAGAACACAGTCAACACATTAGGAGGTAGGTGGAGTCTAACATCTAACTACTACAGTAGAACACAGTCAACACATTAGGAGGTAGGTGGAGTCTAACATCTAACTACTACAGTAGAACACAGTAGAACACATTAGGAGGTAGGTGAGTCTAACATCTAACTACTACACTACTACAGTAGAACACAGTCAACACATTAGGAGGTAGGTGGAGTCTAACATCTAACTACTACAGTAGAACACAGTCAACACATTAGGAGGTAGGAGGAGTCTAACATCTAACTACTACTACAGTAGAACACAGTCAACACATTAGAGGTAGGTGGAGTCTAACATCTAACTACTACAGTAGAACACAGTCAACACATTAGGAGGTAGGTGGAGTCTAACATCTAACTACTACTACTACAGTAGAACACAGTCAACACATTAGGAGGTAGGTGGAGTCTAACATCTAACTACTACAGTAGAACACAGTCAACACATTAGGAGGAGTATAACATCTAACTACTACTACTACAGTAGAACACATTAGGAGGTAGGTGGAGTAACATCAACTATCTAACTACTACTACTACTACTACTAACTACAGTCACTACTACATTAGGAGGTAGGTACTACTACTAACTATACTAACTACTACTAGTACTAGAACACAGAAACACATTAGGAGGTAGGTGGAGCTCCAACATCTAACTACTACTAACTACTACAGTAGAACACAGTCAACACATTTAGGTGGAGTCTAACATCTAACTACTACAGTAGAACACAGTCAACACATTAGGAGGTAGGTGGAGTCTAACATCTAACTACTACAGTAGAACACATTAGAGGTAGGTGGAGTCTAACATCTAACTACTACAGTAGAACACAGTCAACATAACCTCCCGGTCGCGGCCTGTCACGACAGAGCCTGGGCGCAACCCAGGGACTCTGATGCACAGCTGGCGCTGCAGTACAGCGCCTAACCACTGCGCCACCCGGGAGGCCCTAGGTAGGTACTTTTAATCAATACATTTTCCATGACACCCAAAAGTACTAGCATTTTGAATGACGGAAATGGTCCAATTCACACACTCTCAAGAGAACATCCCTGTTCATCCCTACTGCCTCTGATCTGACAGGACTCACTAAACAGAGAACATCCCAATTATCCCTACTGCCTCATCTCTCACTACTGTCATCCCTCTGCCTCTGATCTGGAGGACTCACTAAACAGAGAACATCCCTGTTCATCCCTACTGCCTCTGATCTGGAGGACTCACTAAACAGCAGAACATCCCTGTTCATCCCTACTGCCTCTGATCTGGGTGACTCACTAAACAGAGAACATCCTTGTTCATCCCTACTGCCTCTTGATCTGGAGGACTCACTAAACAGAGAACATCCCTGTTCATCCCTACTGCCTCTGATCTGGAGGACTCACTAAACAGAGAACATCCCTGTTCATCCCTACTGCCTCTGATCTGACAGACTCACTAAACAGAGAACATCCCTGTTCATCCGTACTGCCTCTGATCTGATGAGACTCACTAAACAGAGAACATCCTGGCTCATCCCTATCTGGCCTCTAAACAGAGAACATTCCTGATCCGTACTGCCTCTGATCTGATGAGACTCACTAAACAGAGAACATCCCTGTTCATCCCTACTGCCTCTCTGATGATCTAAACAGAGAACATCCCTGACTGCCTCTGATCTGGAGGACTCACTAAACAGAGAACATCCCTGTTCATCCCTACTGCCTCTGATCTGATGAGACTCACTAAACAGAGAACATCCCTGTTCATCCGTACTGCCTCTGATCTGGCGTGACCAAACAGAGAACATCCCTGTTCATCCGTACTGCCTCTGAAAGACACAAACAGAGAACATCCCTGTTCATCCGTAAACTCACTAAACACAAACGTCGCTTGTAAATGATGTCCGAGTGTTGGAGTGGGCCTCTGGCTCTCCGTCTGCTTGCTTAATAGAAGGAATGTCAAGAGATTCATACTTTTACGTTTGATACTTAAGTATATTTTTAGCAATTATATTTACTTTTGATATTTACTGCATGTATATTTAAACCCAAATACTTTTACACAAGTAGTATTTTACTGGGTGACTTTTACTTTTACGTGAATCATTTTCTATTAAGGTATCTTTACTTTTACTCAAGTGTGACAGTTGGGTACTTTTTCCACAACTTCTTAGTAGTGATAAGTTTGAACAGATTTGATTTGACAGAAAGACCTGCAGTACTAACAGAAACATACTGTTGCTGTGTTGTTGTCTTAAGTTGTTTGGTTGTTGTTGTGTTGTTGTGTTGTTGTGTTAAGTTGTTGTGTTGTTGTGTTGTCTTAAGTTGTTTGGTTGTTGTCTTAAGTTGTTGTGTTGTCTTAAGTTGTTGTGTTGTCTTAAGTTGTTGTGTTGTCTTAAGTTGTTGTGTTGTCTTAAGTTGTTGTGTAAACAGTTCACATACAGATAGCAGTACTAATGTGGGTTGTGTTGTTGTGTTGTTGTGTAAACAGTTCACATACAGATAGCAGTACTAATGTGGGTTGTGTTGTTGTGTTGTGTCAACAGTTCACATACAGATAGCAGTACTAATGTGTGTTGTGTTGTTGTGTTGTTGTGTAAACAGTTCACATACAGATAGCAGTACTAATGTGTGTTGTGTTGTTGTGTAAACAGTTCACATACAGATAGCAGTACTAATGTGGGTTGTGTTGTTGTGTTGTTGTGTAAACAGTTCACATACAGATAGCAGTACTAATGTGGGTTGTGTTGTTGTGTTGTTGTGTAAACAGTTCACATACAGATATCAGTACTAATGTGGGTTGTGTTGTTGTGTTGTGTAAACAGTTCACATACAGATAGCAGTACTAATGTGTGTTGTTGTGTTGTTGCGTAAACAGTTCACATACAGATAGCAATACTAATGTGTGTTGTGTTGTTGTGTTGTTGTGTAAACAGTTCACATACAGATAGCAGTACTAATGTGTGTTGTGTTGTGTAAACAGTTCACATATAGATAGCAGTACTAATGTGTGTTGTGTTGTTGTGTTGTTGTGTTGTGTAAACAGTTCACATACAGATAGCAGTACTAATGTGTGTTGTGTTGTTGTGTTGTGTAAACAGTTCACATACAGATAGCAGTACTAATGTGTGGTGTGTTGTGTTGTTGTGTTGTTGTGTAAACAGTTCACATACCGATAGCAGTACTAATGTGGGTTGTGTTGTTGTGTAAACAGTTCACATACCGATAGCAGTACTAATGTGGGTTGTGTTGTTGTGTAAACAGTTCACATACAGATAGCAGTACTAATGTGTGTTGTGTTGTTGTGTAAACAGTTCACATACAGATAGCAGTACTAATGTGTGTTGTGTTGTTGTGTAAACAGTTCACATACAGATAGCAGTACTAATGTGTGTTGTGTTGTTGTGTTGTGTTGTGTAAACAGTT
>NW_025751185.1:0-16183 GCF_021184085.1 Oncorhynchus gorbuscha
GACCCCTACCTACAGTATACTGCTGTTACTGTCTATTATCTATCCTGTTACCTAGTCACTTGACCCCTACCTACAGTATACTGCTGTTACTGTCTATCTATGCTGTTACCTAGTCACTTGACCCCTACCTACAGTATACTGATGTTACTGTCTACCTATCCTGTTACCTAGTCACTTGACCCCTACCTACAGTATACTGCTGTTACTGTCTACCTATCCTGTTACCTAGTCACTTTACCCCTACCTACAGTATACTGCTGTAACTGTCTATTATCTATCCTGTTACCTCGTCACTTGACCCCTACCGACAGTATACTGCTGTTACTGTCTATCTATCCTGTTGTCTAGTCACTTGACCCCTACCTACAGTATACTGCTGTTACTGTCTATCTATCCTGTTACCTAGTCACTTTACTCCCTACCTACAGTATACTGCTGTTACTGTCTATCTATCCTGTTACCTAGTCACTTTACCCCTACCTACAGTATACTGCTGTTACTGTCTATCTATCCTGTTACCTAGTTACTTTACCCCTACCTACAGTATACTGCTGTTACTGTCTACCTATCCTGTTACCTAGTCACTTGACCCCTACCTACAGTATACTGCTGTTACTGTCTACCTATCCTGTTACCTAGTCACTTTACCCGTACCTACAGTATACTGCTGTTACTGTCTATCTATCCTGTTACCTAGTCACTTTACCCCTACCTACAGTATACTGCTGTTACTGTCTATCTATCCTGTTGTCTAGTCACTTGACCCCTACCTACATTATACTGCTGTTACTGTCTATTATCTATCCTGTTACCTAGTCACTTTACCCCTACCTACAGTATACTGCTGTTATTGTCTATTATCTATCCTGTTACCTAGTCACTTTACCCCTACCTACAGTATACTGCTGTTACTGTCTATCTATCCTGTTACCTAGTCACTTGACCCCTACCTACAGTATACTGCTGTTACTGTCTACCTATCCTGTTACCTAGTCACTTTACCCATACCTACAGTATACTGCTGTTACTGTCTATCTATCCTGTTACCTAGTCACTTTACCCCTACCTACAGTATACTGTTGTTACTGTCTATCTATCCTGTTGTCTAGTCACTTGACCCCTACCTACATTATACTGCTGTTACTGTCTATTATCTATCCTGTTACCTAGTCACTTTACCCCTACCTACAGTATACTGCTGTTATTGTCTATTATCTATCCTGTTACCTAGTCACTTTACCCCTACCTACAGTATACTGCTGTTACTGTCTATCTTTCCTGTTACCTAGTCACTTGACCCCTACCTACAGTATACTGCTGTTACTGTCTATCTATCCTGTTACCTAGTCACTTTACCCCTACCTACAGTATACTGCTGTTACTGTCTATCTATCCTGTTACCTAGTTACTTTACCCCTACCTACAGTATACTGCTGTTACTGTCTACCTATCCTGTTACCTAGTCACTTGACCCCTACCTACAGTATACTGCTGTTACTGTCTACCTATCCTGTTACCTAGTCACTTTACCCGTACCTACAGTATACTGCTGTTACTGTCTATCTATCCTGTTACCTAGTCACTTTACCCCTACCTACAGTATACTGCTGTTACTGTCTATCTATCCTGTTGTCTAGTCACTTGACCCCTACCTACATTATACTGCTGTTACTGTCTATTATCTATCCTGTTACCTAGTCACTTTACCCCTACCTACAGTATACTGCTGTTATTGTCTATTATCTATCCTGTTACCTAGTCACTTTACCCCTACCTACAGTATACTGCTGTTACTGTCTATCTATCCTGTTACCTAGTCACTTGACCCCTACCTACAGTATACTGCTGTTACTGTCTATCTATCCTGTTACCTAGTCACTTTACCCCTACCTACAGTATACTGCTGTTACTGTCTATCTATCCTGTTACCTAGTTACTTTACCCCTACCTACAGTATACTGCTGTTACTGTCTACCTATCCTGTTACCTAGTAACTTGACCTCTACCTACAGTATACTGCTGTTACTGTCTATCTATCCTGTTACCTAGTTACTTTTACTACAGTATACTGCTATCTATCCTGTTACCTAGTCACTTGACCCCTACCTACAGTATACTGCTGTTACTGTCTACCTATCCTGTTACCTAGTCACTTGACCTCTACCTACAGTATACTGCTGTTACTGTCTACCTATCCTGTTACCTAGTCACTTTACTCCCTACCTACAGTATACTGCTGTAACTGTCTATTATCTATCCTGTTACCTCGTCACTTGACCCCTACCGACAGTATACTGCTGTTACTGTCTATCCTGTTGTCTAGTCCTGTTGTCTACTGTCATCTATCCTGTTACCTAGTCACTTTACTCCCCCTACCTACAGTATACTGCTGTTATTGTCTATCTATCCTGTTACCTAGTCACTTGACCCCTACCTACAGTATACTGCTGTTACTGTCTATCTATCCTGTTACCTAGTTACTTTACCCCTACCTACAGTATACTGCTGTTACTGTCTACCTATCCTGTTATTCTGTTGTCTAGTCATCCTTGACTTTACCCTACCTACAGTATACTGCTGTTACTGTCTATCTATCCTGTTCCTAGTCACTTTACCCCTACCTTGTGCTATTGCTCATCATCCTGTTACCTAGACTCCCTACCTACAGTATACTGCTGTTACTGTCTATCTATCCTGTTACCTAGTCACTTTACTCCCTACCTACAGTATACTGCTGTTACTGTCTATTATCTATCCTGTTACCTAGTCACTTGACCCCTACCTACAGTATACTGCTGTTACTGTCTATCTATCCTGTTACCTAGTCACTTGACTCTACCTACAGTATACTGCTGTTACTGTCTATCTATCCTGTTACCTAGTCACTTTACTCCCTACCTACAGTATACTGCTGTTACTGTCTATTATCATCCTTTACTAGTCACCCCCTACCTACAGTATACTGCTGTTACTGTCTATCTATCCTGTTCTCATCCTCTACAGTATACTGCTAGTCACTGTTACCTAGTCACTTGACCCCTACCTACAGTATACTGTTGTTACTGTCTATCTATTCTGTTACTGTCTATTATCAGTATACTCCGTTACTGTTATCCTGTTGTCTAGTCACTTGACCCTACCTACAGCATACTGCTGTTATTGTCTATTATCTATCCTGTTACCTAGTCACTTGACCCCTACCTACAGTATACTGCTGTAACTGTCTATTATCTATCCTGTTACCTAGTCACTTGACCCCTACCTACAGTATACTGCTGTTATATTATCTATCCTGTTACCTAGTCACTGACCCCTACCTATTGGGTTGTTACTGTCTATCTATCCTGTTACCTAGTCACTTTACCCCTACCTACAGTATATTGTTGTTATATCTATCCTGTTACCTAGTCACTCTCACCTACTATTCCTGTCTGTTATCTATCCAGTTCACTTGACCCTACCTACAGTATACTACTGTTACTGTCTATCTATCCTGTTACCTAGTCACTTGACCCCTACCTACAGTACCAAGGTTGTTACTGTCTATCTATCCTGTTACCTAGTCACTTTACTCCCTACCTACAGCATATTGCTGTTATATCTATCCTGTTACCTAGTCACTTGACCCTACCTACAGTATACTGCTGTTACTGTCTGTTATCTATCCTGTTACTCCTACAGTATATATGCTGTTACTTGATCCTGTTACCTAGTCACGACCCCTACCTACAGTATACTGCTGTTACTGTCTATCTATCCTGTTACCTAGTCACTTGACCCTACCTACAGTATACTGCTGTTACTGTCTATCTATCCTGTTACCTAGTCACTTGACCCCTACCTAGAGTATACTGCTGTTACTGTCTATTATCTATCCTGTTACCTAGTCACTTGACCCCTACCTACAGTATACTGCTGTTACTGTCTATTATCTATCCTGTTACCTAGTCACTTTACTCCCTACCTACAGTATACTGCTGTTACTGTCTATCTATCCTGTTACCTAGTCAATTGACCCCTACCTACAGTATACTGCTGTTACTGTCTATTATCTATCCTGTTACCTAGTCACTTGACCCCTACTTACAGTATACTGCTGTTACTGTCTATCTATCCTGTTACCTAGTCACTTGACCTACCTATATGTACAGTCAAAGCTACCTAACTTACCGTACTCACTGCACATCGACTCGTGTTTGTAGCCATGTTATTTTTACTCCTTATTGTTATTCGTTATTCAGTGTGTATGTATTCCTCATTTCACTATTTAATTTAACTCTGCATTGTTGATAAGCACTCATAAGTAAGCATTTCACTGATAGTTGACACCCATTGTTTACGACGCGTGTGACAAAGAAAATTGTATCTGATTTAATTTAGTTTGATCATATAGGCTTATCTGACTCAATAAAGATATCAAAAAAATATGAGGTCTTTCCCAGCATCTCCCCTCACTCTCCCTCCTCCCATCACTCTCCCTCCTCCCATCACTTTCCCTCCTCCCATCACTCTCCCTTCTCCCATCACTCTCCCTCCTTCCATGACATCCTCCCTCCTCCACATCATTTCTCCCTCCTCCCATCACCCTCCCTCCTCCAATTACTCTCCCTCCTCCATTCACTTTCCTTCCTCCCATTACTCTCCCTAATTCTTCTCCAATCACTCTCCCTTCTCCAATTACTTCTCCCTCCTCCAATCACTCTCCTTCCACCTATCATTCCCTCCTCCCATCTCTCCCTCCTCCTATCCTCTTCTCCTCCCATCACTTCCTCCTTCCCATCCTCTTCCCTCCTCCATTTTCCTCAATTCCCTCCTCCCCATCATTTCTCCTTTCCAATCACTCTCCCTCCTTCCAATCACTCTTCCCCTCCTTTCTTCATCACTCTTCCTTCTCCATTTCTCTCTTCCACTTTCCTTTTCTTAATCACTTCTTTCCTTCCACCCATTTCTTCTTTCCCTCCTCCCATCCTTCTTTCCTCCCATTTCTCCCTCCTCCCCATAACTCTCCCTCCTTCAATCACTCTCCCCTCCACTCCATCACTCTCCCTCCTTTCCATCACTTCCCTCCAACATCACTCTCCCTCCTCCTATGGCTCCTCCCTCCAGGAAACCTCACCCAGCTCCCCTCACAACTCACACTCTGATGTGCAGTCTCAGTATGGCCCAAGACTGTCAATCACCCAGCTCTCTGTCTGTCTGTCTGTCTGTCTGTCTGTCTGTCTGTCTGTCTGTCTGTCTGTCTGTCTGTCTGTCTGTCTGTCTGTCTGTCTGTCTGTCTGTCTGTCTATCTGTCTGTCTGTCTGTCTGTCTGTCTGTCTGTCTGTCTGTCTGTCTGTCTGCAAGGCCGCTGGGAGAAGAGCCAAACAGAGCCAAGGTGAAGGATTAATCCTACTCTGCATACCCTTAACAGGCAGAAGCCGTCTCATCCAAATACTACGTCACTTGGTTCCACACTGACTGTAGGCCTATTTTTCCTGCTTCCTCATTTTGGGTATCAAATCAAAAACATGTGACTATTCAGTGGAATGAACCAGAAATGCCACTCAGTCCTGTGGTGCAGAACGGGATCCAAAGGGACCTTGGCCTGCATACCAATGGCTTGTCTGACACCAGAGCCACACAATGTCTCATAGATAGGAGAAAGTACTGTAGAAAAAAAAACAATATCATATTAATCTGTGTCCCAAATAGCACCCTAATCCAAATGCAGTGTACCTGCTGAAGACTATTAGTCTTTTCATGGGTGGTTATGTTCATGGGTGGTTGTGTTCATGGGTGGTTGTGTTTATGGGTGGTTGTGTTTATGGTGGTTGTGGGTGGTTATGTTCATGTAGTTATGTGGTTATGTTCGAGTAGTTTGTGTTTATGGGTGGTTATGTTCATGAGTGGTTGTGTTCATTGGTGTGTTCATGGGTGGTTGTGTTTATGGGTTGTGTTTATGGGTGGTTGTTCATGGTGGTTGTGTTCATAGGTGGTTGTGTTCATGGTGGTGTGTTGTGTGTTTATGGTGTTCATGTAGTTGTGTTTTGTGTTCATGGGTGGTTGTGTTTATGGAGTGGTTGTGTTCATGGGGTTGTGTTCATGGGCGGTGTGTTCATGGGTGGTTGTGTTCATGGGTAGTTTGTGTTCATGAGTGGTTGTGTTCATGGGTAGTTGTGTTCATAGTGGATTTGTGTTCATGGGTGGTTGTGTTCATGGGTGGTTGTGTTCATGGTGGTTATGCGGTTGTGTTCATGGCTGGTTATGTTCAGTATGTGGTTATGTTCCCTGGGTGGTTGTGTTCATAGGTAAGTTCTGTTCATGGGTGGTTGTGTTCATGGGTGGTTGTGTTCATGGGTGTTTGTGTTCATGGGTGGTTGTGTGAATTGGGCTGAGAAAGAGAAAGGCTCACTCATATAACACATATACACACATATACACCCATACACACACTCATATACACACATACACACACTCATATACACACATATACACATGCACACACACATACTCACACACACATGTACACTCACACACATGTACACACATATACACCCATACACACACACACACATACAAACACACATGTGTGCACACAAACAAACACACAGTACCGGATGGAAGCAGAGAGAATTATTAGTTTGCTCTAGGGTTTATTTCAGACACTAGGAGCCTTCTCAAGTTGACTCAAAGTGTGAGTCATAGTGTGGGAGAGAGGTATTATTTATAACACACACAAGTACAGATATGCACACACACACACACACACACACACACACACACACACACACACACACACACACACACACACACACACACACACACACACACACACACACACACACACACACACACACACACACACACACACACACACACACACACACACACACACATGCACACACACAGACACACACACACACACACCTCAGACACACACACACGCACACACACACATGCACACACACACACACACACACACACACACACACACACACACACACACACACACACACACACACACACACACACACACACACACACACACACACACACACACACACACACACACACACACACACACACACGCGCACACACACGCACGCGCACACACACACACACACACACACACGCGCGCACACACACACGCACACACACACACACACACACACACGCGCGCGCACACATACCCACACCCACACACACACACACACACACACACATGCACACCTCAGACACACAGTGTTGAGACTATTTCACAGTGAACCAGGCCATACTGGGAGAAGCAGAGGGAAGGAGATGGAGAGGGAATGAAAGGGGGAGGGAAGGAGAGGAGAGGGAGAGGGAGAGGGAGAGGGAGAGGGAGAGGGAGAGGAGAGGGAGGGGAGAGGGAGAGGAGAGGGAGAGGGAGAGGGAGAGGGAGGAGGGAGAGGGAGGGAATGAAAAGGGGGAGCGAAGGGGAAGGAAGGAAAACCCAAGGAAGGAGAATGAAGAGAGGGAAGGGAAGGGAGGGAAAAGAGAGGGAGAGGGAGAGGGAGAGCGAGAGGGAGAGGGAGAGGGAGAGGGGAGAGGGAGAGGGAGGAGGGAGAGGGAGAGGGAGAGGGAGAGGGAGAGGGAAGGAGAAGGAGAAGGAGAAGGAGAGGAGAAGGAAGTGAAGGAGATTAAGAGGTGGAGGGGAGAGGAAGATCGAGGAGGAGAAGGAGAGGGGGAAGGAGATGGAGAGGGAGAGGTGAAGGGAGAGGGAGGGGAAAGGGATTGGATAGGGGAGAGATGGAGAGGGTGCTGGAAGGAGAGGAAGCTGGAAGGAGAGGAGAGGGAGGCTGAGAGGAGAGGGAAAGGTAAGGAGATGGAAAAGGAGAAGGAGAGGCTAGGAGGGAAAGGAAGGAAGAAAAGAGAGGGAGAGGGAGAGGTGGGGAGAGGGAGAGGTGGGGGGAGAGGGCGAGGAGAGAGAGAGAGGAAGGGAAGGAAGGAAGGAAGGAAGGAGGAAGGAAGGAAGGAGAAGGAAGGACTGAAGGAGAGGAGAAAGAAGGGAGCTGAAAAAGAGGGAGAAAGAAGGAGAGAGAAAGAGAAGGAAGGAGAGGGAAGGAAAGGAAAGGGAGAGGGGAGGAAAGGGAGAAGGAGAGGGAGAAGGAGAGGGAGAAGGAAGGGAGATGGAGAGGGAGCTGGAAGAAGCTGGAAGGAGAGAGGGAGAAGGAGAGGGAGAGGAAAGGTAAGGAGATGGAGAAGAGAGAGGGGAGAGGGAGAGAGGCAAGGAGAGGAAAAGGAAGGAAGGACAAAGAGAGGAGAGAAGTAGTGGGAGAGGGAAGGAGAGGAAAAGGGCAGGAGAAACGAGGGAAAGGGCAGGAGAGAGAGAGAGAGAGAGAGAGAGGGAGGAGAGGTAGAGGGAAGGAGAGTGAGAAGGAGGGAAGGACAGGGAAGTAGAGGGAAGGAGAGGGAGGGGGAGAAGGAGAGGGAGGGGAGAAGGAGAGGGAGGGGGAGAAGGAGAAGGAGAAGGAGAGGGAAGGAAAGGAAAGGAAACGGATGAGAGGGAGAAGGAGAGGGAAGCGGAGGGGAGAGGGAAGGAGAGGGAGAGTGAAGGAGAGGGAAGGAGGTAGAGAGGGAAGGCGAGGGAGAGTGAAGGAGAGGGAAGGCGGGGGAGAGTGAAGGAGAGGGAAGGCGAGGGAGAGTGAAGGAGAGGGAGAGTGAAGGAGAGGGAAGGAGAGGGAGAGTGAAGGAGGGAAGGCGAGGGAGAGTGAAGGAGAGGGAGAGTGAAGGAGAGGGAATGAGAGGGAGAGTGAAGGATAGGGAAGGGAGCTCCTCTATTAAAGTCCAGTGTTGGCTCCACGAGGAGTCAGGAAAACAGCATGACCATATCATATGTTAATTGTGCATGACCATATGGGGTGGCAGGGTAACCTAGTGGGTAGAGTGTTGGACTAGTAACCGGAAGGTTGCAAGTTCAAATCCCCTAGCTGGCAAGGTACAGATCTGTCTTTCTGCCCCTGAACAGGCAGTTAACCCACTGTTCCTAGGCCGTCATTGAAAATAAGAATTTGTTCTTAACTGACTTGCCTAGTTAAATAAAGGTACAATAAATAAATACAAAAAATATCATATGTTAATTGTGCATGACCATATGTTTTATATATTTAAAGTCAGAACAAATTCGGATCTACATTGACAGCCTACCCCTGCTAACCCAGACAACGCTGGGGCAATTATTCACTGCCCTATGGGACTCCCATCACGGCCGGATGTGATATAGCCTGTTATATGTTAATGGTTCATGACTATATCATAGAATTGTCAGCCCAAATCCTAACTATCTTCTAGAGTAGGCAATTCAATGTTACGCTGAGTCTTCTCGATCAAACCCACAGTTGAATTCTTCCATCCATGAGAGGGAATTCATCTGTGAATGACTCATCACTGTCAGTGATTGCAGAAACCTCACACTCTATCCTCCTCCCCTTCTTGTCTGAATGTGAAGATTGTGAACCTCAGTCCTGGTAGGTGATAATTAAGAGACGGGGCTTCTCCGCAGGACACTGTAGAGACTGGCTGATTGCTACTGGTCCCTTCTCTAAGGGTGTGTGTGTGTGTGTGTGTGTGTGTGTGTGTGTGTGTGTGTGTGTGTGTGTGTGTGTGTGTGTGTGTGTGTGTGTGTGTGTGTGTGTGTGTGTGTGTGTGTGTGTGTGTGATGTGTGTGTGTGTGTGTGTGTGTGTGTGTGTGTGTGTGTGTGTGTGTGTGTGTGTGTGTGTGTGTGTGTGTGTGTGTGTGTGTGTGTGTGTGTGTGTGTGTGTGGAGTAAGGAGGGGCAGTAGCTAGGACTCCACACATTGATTAAAATGATACATTCCACTCAGTACCACTCTATCTGGGCTGATTAGCGTTGCTTGATGACAGGCATCCTAATTAATATATATTTGGTGCAAAGAGAACAGGACGCAGCCACAGCAGGTGTGTAATACTAGAGGTTGATGAGATCTGGAGTAGGGTTTCTAACAGTGATGGACGTTGGGTACGGGGACACTGTAGATGTGGAGAAAATAGTTTGTCCTCTCCTACCTCTAAAACACACACGCACACAAACATGGACACACACAAACACACTTACACAATTGCAGACACCCACCCCAGAGAGGTCCATACGGCGGTTGTCATTTCCCTGGGACGTGTGCACATCAGTGATTCTGTACTGGCACAGCTGCAGAGATAAGGTGCGGTAAACCCAGCAGATTGGATATGCAAATGAAAGATCAGAAAGTTTGGAGAGGAGGCATAATTAACAACAGGTGGAGACACAAGGAGACAGAGCTACGAGGTGTCTTTGAGAGAGAGAGAGAGAGAGAGAGAGAGAGAGAGAGAGAGAGAGAGAGAGAGAGAGAGAGAGAGACAGAGACAGAGACAGAGAGACAGAGAGAGACAGAGAGAGACAGAGAGGGAGAGAATCAACCAAGGATGTCCTACAGCAGAATCTAGATCTTCTGCACAGATTCTGTCAAACCTGGGTCCTGACAGTAAATCTCAGTAAGACAACAATAGTGGTGTTCAAGAAAAGGTCCAGTTTCCAGGACCACAAATACAAAATCCAACAAGACACAAAAACCGATACATACCTCGGCCTAAACATCAGCGCCACATGTAACTTCCAGAAAGCTGTGAATGATCTGAGAGACAAGGCAAGAAGGGCCTTTTACGCCATCAAAAGGAACACAACATTTGACATACCAATTAGGATCTGACTAAAAAGAGTTCAATCAGTTATAGAACGTATTGCCCTTTATGGTTGTGAGGTCTGGGGTCCGCTCAACAACCAAGAATTCACAAAGTGGGACAAACAGCAGTTGAGAATTCTGTTAAAACATCTTCCATGTACAACGTAAAACATCAAATAATGCATACAGAGCAGAATTATGCCGATACCCGCTAATTATCAACATCCAATAACAGCTGTTAAATTCTACAACCATCTAAATGGAAGCGATTCCCAAACCTTCCATTACAAAGCCATCACCATTTTTGATAAACCCCCATATCTACTGGGTGAAATACTATTTGCACATCATTACAACACTGTATAGAGTCTTAATATGGCATTCTCTATTCCTTTGGAACATTTGTAAGTGTAATGTTTACTGTTAATTTTTTATTGTCTATTTCACTTTTGGTTATTGTCTATTTCACTTTTGGTTAAATAATAACATAAATTAAATGCTGAAAAACAGCACACCTGAGTTGCAAAATGCTGTGGTTAAATTGTTCAACATGGTTTAAACTTCCGGTCTGCTTCTCTGATATCTGGAAACAGGGGCTCATCTCCCCTATCCACAAAAGTGAGGACAAATCAGACACCAATAATTACAGGGGAATTTGTATAAACAGCAACTTGGGAAAAGTTTTCTGTAGCATTTTGAATTCAAGAATTCAAACCTTTCTTCAAAAAAATGTAATAAGTAAATGTCAAATTGGCTTTCTTCCTAACCATCACACTACTGACCATATATACACCTTACACACACTAATTAATAAACACCATCACACTACTGACCATATATACACCTACACACCAATTAATAAACACCATCACACTACTGACCATATATACACCTACACACTAATTAATAAACACCATCACACTACTGACCATATATACACCTCACACACACTAATTAATAAACACCATCACACTACTGACCATATATACACCTTACACACACTAATTAATAAACACCATCGCACTACTGACCATATATACACCTTACACACACTAATTAATAAACACCATCGCACTACTGACCATATATACACCTTACACACACTAATTAATAAACACCATCGCACTACTGACCATATATACACCTTACACACACTAATTAATAAACACCATCACACTACTGACCATATATACACCTTACACACACTAATTAATAAACACCATCACACTACTGACCATATATACACCTTACACACACTAATTAATAAACACCATCACACTACTGACCATATATACACCTTACACACACTAATTAATAAACACCATCACACTACTGACCATATATACACCTTACACACACTAATTAATAAACACCATCACACTACTGACCATATATACACCTTACACACACTAATTAATAAACACCATCACACTACTGACCATATATACACCTTACACACACTAATTAATAAACACCATCACACTACTGACCATATATACACCTTACACACACTAATTAATAAACACCATCACACTACTGACCATATATACACTTACACACACTAATTAATAAACACCATCGCACTACTGACCATATACACCTTACACACACTAATTAATAAACACCATCACACTACTGACCATATATACACCTCACACACTAATTAATAAACACCATCACACTACTGACCATATATACACCTTACACACACTAATTAATAAACACCATCACACTACTGACCATATATACACCTTACACACACTAATTAATAAACACCATCACACTACTGACCATATATACACCTTACACACACTAATTAATAAACACCATCACACTACTGACCATATATACACCTTACACACACTAATTAATAAACACCACCACACTACTGGCCATATATACACCTTACACACACTAATTAATAAACACCATCACACTACTGACCATATATACACCTTACACACACTAATTAATAAACACCATCGCACTACTGACCATATATACACCTTACACACACTAATTAATAAACACCATCGCACTACTGACCATATATACACCTTACACACACTAATTAATAAACACCATCACACTACTGACCATATATACACCTTACACACACTAATTAATAAACACCATCGCACTACTGACCATATATACACCTTACACACACTAATTAATAAACACCATCGCACTACTGACCATATATACACCTTACACACACTAATTAATAAACACCATCGCACTACTGACCATATATACACCTTACACACACTAATTAATAAACACCATCGCACTACTGACCATATATACACCTTACACACACTAATTAATAAACACCATCACACTACTGACCATATATACACCTTACACACACTAATTAATAAACACCATCACACTACTGACCATATATACACCTTACACACACTAATTAATAAACACCATCACACTACTGACCATATATACACCTTACACACACTAATTAATAAACACCATCACACTACTGACCATATATACACCTCACACACTAATTAATAAACACCATCACACTACTGACCATATATACACCTTACACACACTAATTAATAAACACCATCACACTACTGACCATATATACACCTTACACACACTAATTAATAAACACCACCACACTACTGACCATATATACACCTTACACACACTAATTAATAAACACCATCACACTACTGACCATATATACACCTTACACACACTAATTAATAAACACCATCACACTACTGACCATATATACACCTTACACACACTAATTAATAAACACCATCGCACTACTGACCATATACATCTTACACACACTAATTAATAAACACCATCGCACTACTGACCATATATACACCTTACACACACTAATTAATAAACACCATCGCACTACTGACCATATATACACCTTACACACACTAATTAATAAACACCATCACACTACTGACCATATATACACCTTACACACACTAATTAATAAACACCATCACACTACTGACCATATATACACCTTACACACACTAATTAATAAACACCATCGCACTACTGACCATATATACACCTTACACACACTAATTAATAACACCACCACTACTGACCATATATACACCTTACACACACTAATTAATAAACACCATCACACTACTGACCATATATACACCTTACACACACTAATTAATAAACACCATCACACTACTGACCATATATACACCTTACACTAACTAATTAATAAACACCATCACACTACTGACCATATATACACCTTATACACACTAATTAATAAACACCATCACACTACTGACCATATATACACCTTACACACACTAATTAATAAACACCATCACACTACTGACCATATATACACCTTACACACACTAATTAATAAACACCATCACACTACTGACCATATATACACCTTACACACACTAATTAATAAACACCATCGCACTACTGACCATATATACACCTTACACACACTAATTAATAAACACCATCGCACTACTGACCATATATACACCTTACACACACTAATTAATAAACACCATCACACTACTGACCATATATACACCTTACACACACTAATTAATAAACACCATCGCACTACTGACCATATATACACCTTACACACACTAATTAATAAACACCATCACACTACTGACCATATATACACCTTACACACACTAATTAATAAACACCATCGCACTACTGACCATATATACACCTTACACACACTAATTAATAAACACCATCGCACTACTGACCATATATACACCTTACACACACTAATTAATAAACACCATCACACTACTGACCATATATACACCTTACACACACTAATTAATAAACACCATCACACTACTGACCATATATACACCTTACACACACTAATTAATAAACACCATCACACTACTGACCATATATACACCTTACACACACTAATTAATAAACACCATCACACTACTGACCATATATACACCTTACACACACTAATTAATAAACACCATCACACTACTGACCATATATACACCTTACACACACTAATTAATAAACACCATCACACTACTGACCATATATACACCTTACACACACTAATTAATAAACACCATCACACTACTGACCATATATACACCTTACACACACTAATTAATAAACACCATCACACTACTGACCATATATACACCTTACACACACTAATTAATAAACACCATCACACTACTGACCATATATACACCTTACACACACTAATTAATAAACACCATCACACTACTGACCATATATACACCTTACACACACTAATTAATAAACACCACCACACTACTGACCATATATACACCTTACACACACTAATTAATAAACACCATCACACTACTGACCATATATACACCTTACACACACTAATTAATAAACACCATCACACTACTGACCATATATACACCTTACACACACTAATTAATAAACACCATCGCACTACTGACCATATATACACCTTACACACACTAATTAATAAACACCATCGCACTACTGACCATATATACACCTTACACACACTAATTAATAAACACCATCGCACTACTGACCATATATACACCTTACACACACTAATTAATAAACACCATCGCACTACTGACCATATATACACCTTACACACACTAATTAATAAACACCATCGCACTACTGACCATATATACACCTTACACACACTAATTAATAAACACCATCACACTACTGACCATATATACACCTTACACACACTAATTAATAAACACCATCACACTACTGACCATATATACACCTTACACACACTAATTAATAAACACCATCACACTACTGACCATATATACACCTTACACACACTAATTAATAAACACCACCACACTACTGACCATATATACACCTTACACACACTAATTAATAAACACCATCACACTACTGACCATATATACACCTTACACACACTAATTAATAAACACCATCACACTACTGACCATATATACACCTTACACACACTAATTAATAAACACCATCACACTACTGACCATATATACACCTTACACACACTAATTAATAAACACCATCACACTACTGACCATATATACACCTTACACACACTAATTAATAAACACCATCTACACTACTGACCATATATACACCTTACACACACTAATTAATAAACACCATCACACTACTGACCATATATACACCTTACACACACTAATTAATAAACACCATCACACTACTGACCATATATACACCTTACACACCAATTAATAAACACCATCACACTACTGACCATATATACACCTCACACACTAATTAATAAACACCATCACACTACTGACCATATATACACCTTACACACACTAATTAATAAACACCATCTCACTACTGACCATATATACACCTTACACACACTAATTAATAAACACCATCTCACTACTGACCATATATACACCTTACACACACTAATTAATAAACACCATCACACTATTGACCAT
>NW_025751186.1:0-16178 GCF_021184085.1 Oncorhynchus gorbuscha
CTCACACACACACGCAGGAGAGGGGTGCTGGGGGCAGTACACTCACACACGCACGCGTACACTCACACACACACGCAGGAGAGGGGTGCTGGGGGCAGTACACTCACACACGCACGCGTACACCTCACACACACACAGCAGGAGAGGGGTGCTGGGGCAGTGCACACTCACACACGCACGCAGGAGAGGGGGCTGGGGGGCAGTACACTCACACACGCGACGCAGGAGAGGGGGCTGGGGGCAGTGACACTCACACACGCACGCAGGAGAGGGGGGCTGGGGGCAGTACACTCACACACGCACGCAGGAGAGGGGGCTGGGGGCAGTACACTCACACACGCACGCAGGAGAGGGGGCTGGGGGCACACGCCCAGAGAGATGGGGGCAGCACTCACACACGCACGCAGGAGAGGGGGGCTGGGGGCAGTACACTCACACACGCACGCAGGAGAGGGGGCTGGGGGCAGTACACTCACACACGCACGCAGGAGAGGGGGCTGGGGGTAGTACACTCACACACGCACGCAGGAGAGGGGGGCTGGGGGCAGTACACTCACACACGCACGCAGGAGAGGGGGACTGGGGGCAGTACACACACGCACGCAGGAGAGGGGGACTGGGGGCAGTACACTCACACACGCACGCAGGAGAGGGGGGCTGGGGGCAGTACACTCACACACGCACGCAGGAGAGGGGGCTGGGGGCAGTACACTCACACATGCACGCAGGAGAGGGGGACTGGGGGCAGTACACACACACGCACGCAGGAGAGGGGGCTGGGGGCAGTACACTCACACACGCACGCAGGAGAGGGGGCTGGGGGCAGTACACTCACACACGCACGCAGGAGAGGGGGCTGGGGGCAGTAGCACTCCACACACGCACGCAGGAGAGGGGGCTGGGGGCAGTACACTCACACTACGCACGTCAGGAGAGGAGGGCTGAGGCAGTAGACTCTCACACACGCACGCAGGAGAGGGGGCTGGGGGCAGTACACTCACACACGCACGCAGGAGAGGGGGCTGGGGGCAGTACACCTGGCACACACGACGCAGGAGAGGGGGCTGGGGGCAGTACACTGGGCCACACGCACGCAGGAGAGGGGGCTGGGGGCAGAGCACCCACACACGCAGGAGAGGGGGCTGGGGGCGTACACTCACACACGCGAGGAGAGGACGCAGACTCACACACGGAGGAGAGGGGGCTGGGGGCAGTACACTCACACACGCACGCAGGAGAGGGGGACTGGGGCAGAAGACTGCACACACGCAGTGAGGGGGGCGCAGTACACTCACACACGCACGCAGGAGAGGGGCTGGGGGTAGTACACTCACACACGCACAGGAGAGGGGGCTGGGGCAGTACACTCACACACGCACGCAGGAGAGGGGGACTGGGGGCAGTACACTCAACACACGCACGCAGGAGAGGGGGCTGGGGCAGTACACACACACACGCACGCAGGAGAGGGGGACTGGGGGCAGTACACTCACACACACGCAGAGAGGGGACTGGGGGGGGCAGAGTGAGAGGGGCATCACTACACCACGCGAGGAGAGGGGGACCGGGGGCACACCACACGCACGCAGGAGAGGGGGACTGGGGGCAGTACACTCACACACACGAGGAGAGGGGGACTGGGGGCGTACACTCACACACGCACGCAGGAGAGGGGGCTGGGTACACTCACACACGCACGCAGGAGAGGGGGCTGGGGCAGTACACTCACACACGCACGCAGGAGAGGGGGACTGGGGGCAGTACACTCACACACGCACGCAGTAGAGAGGGGGCTGGGGGCAGTACACTCACACACGCACGAGAGAGGGGACAAAGGTACACTCACACACACACGCAGGAGAGGGGGACTGGGGCAGTACACTCACACACGCACGCAGGAGAGGGGGACTGGGGCAGTACACTCACACACGCACGCAGGAGAGGGGGACTGGGGGCAGTACACTCATACACACGCACGCAGGAGAGGGGGACTGGGGGCAGTATATCTCACACACGCACGCAGGAGAGGGGACTGGGGGCAGTACACTCACACACGCACGCAGGAGAGGGGACTGGGGCAGTACACTCACACACGCACGCAGAGAGAGGGGGACTGGGGGCAGTACACCTCACACACGCACGCAGGAGAGGGGGACTGGGGGCAGTACACCTGCCACACGTACACAGGATATTTCCTCATTTATTGGTTCATTCTCACAGTCTGTTAATAACCCTTCCAGTCCCATCTGCCAGAGATCTTAGAAATGTCTCTGGTTGTGAAGTTGGCTGCCTGCTGTGCTGTTTGAGCCCTGGGCTATGAAGCTATGAGCAGAACACAGTTTAGTTAACCACCAGTCTCTATGTATAGTCCTGTTCATGTGTCATTGCCTGCATGGCCAATGTACTGTACACTGTCTGTCTGGCTGCCTGCATGGCCAATGTACTGTACACTGTCTGTCTGGCTGCCCTGCATGGCCATGTACTGTACACTGTCTGTCTGGCTGCCTGCATGGCCAATGTACTGTACACTGTCTGGCTGGCTGCCTGTACACACGTAATTGCACACTGTCTGGCTGGTTGCCTGCATGGCCTATCACCGTACACTGTCTGTCTGGCTGCCTGCATGGCCAACATACTGTACACTGTCTGGCTGGCTGCCTGCATGGCCAAGGTGACTGTACACTGTCTGTCTGGCTGCCTGCATGGCCAATGTACTGTACACTGTCTGTCTGGCTGCCTGCATGGCCAATGTACTGTACACATCTGTCTGGCTGCCTGCATGGCCAATGTACTGTACACCGTCTGGCTGGCTGCCTGCATGGCCAATGTACTGTACACTGTCTGTCTGGCTGCCTGCATGGCCAATGTACTGTACACTGTCTGTCTGGCTGCCTGCATGGCTAACATACTGTACACTGTCTGGCTGGCCACGTATCACAGCACTGTCTGGCTGGCTGCCTGTACGGCCAATGTACTGTACACTGTCTGGCTGGCTGCCTGCATGGCCAATGTACTGTACACTGTCTGTCTGGCTGCCTGCATGGCCAATGTACACTGTCTGTCTGGTTGCCTGCATGGCCAATGTACTGTACACTGTCTGTCTGGCTGCCGGCATGGCCAATGTACTGTACACTGTCTGGCTGGCTGCCTGCATGGCCAATGTACTGCAGACTGTCTGTCTGGCTGCCTGCATGGCCAACATACTGTACACTGTCTGGCTGGCTGCATGGCCAATGTACTGTACACTGTCTGGCTGGTTGTTCGTATAAGCCAATGCACTGTACACTGTCTGGTCGATGCTCCATGGCCAATGTACTGTACACTGTCTGTCTGGCTGCCTGCATGGCCAATGTACTGTACACTGTTCTTATTGGCTGCTTGCATGGCCAATGCACTGGCAAGACTGTCTGTCTGGCTGCCTGCATGGCCAATGTACTGTACACTGTCTGTCTGGCTGCCTGCATGGCCAACATACTGTACACTGTCTGGCTGGCTGCATGGCTAATGTACTGTACACTGTCTGGCTGGCTGCCTGCATGGCCAATGTACTGTACACTGTCTGGCTGGCTGCCTGCATGGCCAATGTACTGTACACTGTCTGTCTGGCTGGCTGCATGGCCAATGTACTGTACACTGTCTGGCTGGCTGCCTGCATGGCCAACATACTGTACACTGTCTGGCTGGCTGCCTGCATGGCCAATGTACTGTACACTGTCTGTCTGGCTACCTGCATGGCCAACATACTGTACACTGTCTGGCTGGCTGCCTGCATGGCCAATGTACTGTACACTGTCTGTCTGGCTGCCTGCATGGCCAACATACTGTACACTGTCTGGCTGGCTGCCTGCATGGCCAATGTACTGTACACTGTCTGTCTGGCTGCCTGCATGGCCAATGTACTGTACACTGTCTGTCTGGCTGCCTGCATGGCCAATGTACTGTACACTGTCTGTCTGGCTGCCTGCATGGCCAATGTACTGTACACTGTCTGTCTGGCTGCCTGCATGGCCAATGTACTGTACACTGTCTGGCTGGCTGCCTGCATGGCCAATGTACTGTACACTGTCTGTCTGGCTGCCTGCATGGCCAATGTACTGTACACTGTCTGGCTGGCTGCCTGCATGGCCAACATACTGTACACTGTCTGGCTGGCTGCCTGCATGGCCAATGTACTGTACACTGTCTGTCTGGCTGCCTGCATGGCCAACATACTGTACACTGTCTGGCTGGCTGCCTGCATGGCCAATGTACTGTACACTGTCTGTCTGCCTGCCTGCATGGCCAACATACTGTACACTGTCTGGCTGGCTGCCTGCATGGCCAATGTACTGTACACTGTCTGTCTGGCTGCCTGCATGGCCAACCAACATACTGTACACTGTCTGGCTGGCTGCCTGCATGGCCAATGTACTGTACACTGTCTGTCTGGCTGCCTGCATGGCCAATGTACTGTACACTGTCTGTCTGGCTGCCTGCATGGCCAATGTACTGTACACTGTCTGTCTGGCTGCCTGCATGGCCAATGTACTGTACACTGTCTGTCTGGCTGCCTGCATGGCCAACATACTGTACACTGTCTGGCTGGCTGCCTGCATGGCCAATGTACTGTACACTGTCTGTCTGGCTGCCTGCATGGCCAATGTACTGTACACTGTCTGTCTGGCTGCCTGCATGGCCAATGTACTGTACACTGTCTGTCTGGCTGCCTGCATGGCCAATGTACTGTACACTGTCTGGCTGGCTGCCTGCATGGCCAATGTACTGTACACTGTCTGGCTGGCTGCCTGCATGGCCAATGTACTGTACACTGTCTGTCTGGCTGCCTGCATGGCCAACATACTGTACACTGTCTGGCTGGCTGCATGGCCAATGTACTGTACACTGTCTGGCTGGCTGCCTGCATGGCCAATGTACTGTACACTGTCTGGCTGGCTGCCTGCATGGCCAACGTACTGTACACTGTCTGTCTGGCTGCCTGCATGGCCAATGTACTGTACAATGTCTGGCTGGCTGCCTGCATGGCCAACATACTGTACACTGTCTGGCTGGCTGCCTGCATGGCCAATGTACTGTACACTGTCTGTCTGGCTGCCTGCATGGCCAACATACTGTACACTGTCTGGCTGGCTGCCTGCATGGCCAATGTACTGTACACTGTCTGGCTGGCTGCCTGCATGGCCAACATACTGTACACTGTCTGGCTGGCTGCCTGCATGGCCAATGTACTGTACACTGTCTGTCTGGCTGCCTGCATGGCCAACATACTGTACACTGCCTGGCTGGCTGGTCAACATACGGTACTGTACACTGCCTGGCTGGTCAACATACTGTACTGTACACTGCCTGGCTGGTCAACATACTATACTGTACACTGCCTGGCTGGCTGGTCAACATACTGTACTGTACACTGCCTGGCTGGTCAACATACTGTACTGTACACTGCCTGGCTGGCTGGTCGACATACCGTACTGTACACTGCCTGCCTGGCTGGTCAACACACTGTACTGTACACTGCCTGGCTGGTCAACATACTATACTGTACGCTGGCTGGCTGGCTGGCTGGCTGGCTGGCTGGCTGGCTGGCTGGCTGGCTGGTCAACATACTGTACTGTACACTGCCTGGCTGGCTGGTCAACATACTATACTGTACACTGCCTGCCTGGCTGGTCAACATACTGTACTGTACACTGCCTGGCTGGCTGGCCAACATACTGTACTGTACACTGCCTGGCTGGCTGGTCAACATACTGTACTGTATACTGCCTGGCTGGCTGGTCAACATACTATACTGTACACTGCCTGGCTGGCTGGCTGGCCAACATACTGTACTGTACACTGCCTGGCTGGCTGGTCAACATACTGTACTGTACACTGCCTGGCTGGCTGGTCAACATACTATACTGTACACTGCCTGGCTGGCTGGCTGGCCAACATACTATACTGTACACTGCCTGGCTGGTCAACATACTATACTGTACACTGCCTGGCTGGCTGGTCAACATACTATACTGTACATTGCCTGGCTGGCTGGCTGGTCAACATGCTGTACTTTACACTGCCTGGCTGGCTGGCTGGGCAACATACTGTACTGTACACTGCCTGGCTGGCTGGCTGGTCAACATACTGTACTGTACACTGGCTGGATGGCTGGCTGGCTGGCTGGTCAACATACTGTACTGTACACTGCCTGGCTGGCTGGTCAACATACTATACTGTACACTGCCTGCCTGGCTTGTCAACATACTGTACTGTACACTGCCTGGCTGGCTGGCCAACATACTGTACTGTACACTGCCTGGCTGGCTGGTCAACATACTGTACTGTACACTGCCTGGCTGGCTGGTCAACATACTGTACTGTACACTGCCTGGCTGGCTGGCTGGTCAACATACTGTACTGTACACTGGCTGGCTGGCTGGTCAACATACTGTACTGTACACTGCCTGGCTGGCTGGTCAACATACTATACTGTACACTGCCTGGCTGGCTGGCTGGTCAACATGCTGTACTGTACACTGCCTGGCTGGCTGGCTGGTCAACATGCTGTACTTTACACTGCCTGGCTGGCTGGCTGGGCAACATACTGTACTGTACACTGCCTGGCTGGCTGGCTGGTCAACATACTGTACTGTACACTGGCTGGATGGCTGGCTGGCTGGCTGGTCAACATACTGTACTGTACACTGCCTGGCTGGCTGGTCAACATACTATACTGTACACTGCCTGCCTGGCTTGTCAACATACTGTACTGTACACTGCCTGGCTGGCTGGCCAACATACTGTACTGTACACTGCCTGGCTGGCTGGTCAACATACTGTACTGTACACTGCCTGGCTGGCTGGTCAACATACTGTACTGTACACTGCCTGGCTGGCTGGCTGGCTGGTCAACATACTGTACTGTACACTGGCTGGCTGGCTGGTCAACATACTGTACTGTACACTGCCTGGCTGGCTGGTCAACATACTATACTGTACACTGCCTGGCTGGCTGGCTGGTCAACATGCTGTACTGTACACTGCCTGGCTGGCTGGCTGGCTGGCCAACATACTATACTGTACACTGCCTGGCTGGCTGGCTGGCCAACATACTGTACTGTACACTGCCTGGCTGGCTGGTCAACATACTGTACTGTACACTGGCTGGATGGCTGGCTGGCTGGCTGGTCAACATACTGTACTGTACACTGCCTGGCTGGCTGGTCAACATACTATACTGTACACTGCCTGCCTGGCTGGTCAACATACTGTACTGTACACTGCCTGGCTGGCTGGTCAACATACTGTACTGTACACTGCCTGGCTGGCTGGTCAACATACTGTACTGTACACTGGCTGGCTGGCTGGTCAACATACTGTACTGTACACTGCCTGGCTGGCTGGTCAACATACTGTACTGTACACTGCCTGGCTGGCTGGCTGGCCAACATACTATACTGTACACTGCCTGGCTGGCTGGCTGGTCAACATGCTGTACTGTACACTGCCTGGCTGGCTGGCTGGCCAACATACTATACTGTACACTGCCTGGCTGGCTGGCTGGCCAACATACTGTACTGTACACTGCCTGGCTGGCTGGCTGGCTGGCTGGCCAACATACTGTACTGTACACTGCCTGGCTGGCTGGTCAACATACTGTACTGTACACTGCCTGGCTGGCTGGCCAACATACTGTACTGTACAAGGCCTGGCTGGTTGGTCAACATACTGTACTGTACACTGCCTGGCTGGCTGGTCAACATACTGTACTGTACACTGGCTGGCTGGCTGGCTGGCTGGCTGGCTGGCTGGCTGGTCAACATACTGTACTGTACACTGCCTGGCTGGCTGGTCAACATACTATACTGTACACTGCCTGCCTGGCTTGTCAACATACTGTACTGTACACTGCCTGGCTGGCTGGCCAACATACTGTACTGTACACTGCCTGGCTGGCTGGTCAACATACTGTACTGTACACTGCCTGGCTGGCTGGCTGGCTGGTCAACATACTGTACTGTACACTGGCTGGCTGGCTGGTCAACATACTGTACTGTACACTGCCTGGCTGGCTGGTCAACATACTATACTGTACACTGCCTGGCTGGCTGGCTGGTCAACATGCTGTACTGTACACTGCCTGGCTGGCTGGCCAACATACTATACGGTACACTGCCTGGCTGGCTGGCTGGCCAACATACTGTACTGTACACTGCCTGGCTGGCTGGTCAACATACTGTACTGTACACTGGCTGGATGGCTGGCTGGCTGGTCAACATACTGTACTGTACACTGCCTGGCTGGCTGGTCAACATACTATACTGTACACTGCCTGCCTGGCTGGTCAACATACTGTACTGTACACTGCCTGGCTGGCTGGTCAACATACTGTACTGTACACTGCCTGGATGGCTGGTCAACATACTGTACTGTACACTGGCTGGCTGGCTGGCTGGCTGGCTGGCTGGTCAACATACTGTACTGTACACTGCCTGGCTGGCTGGTCAACATACTGTACTGTACACTGCCTGGCTGGCTGGCTGGTCAACATGCTGTACTGTACACTGCCTGGCTGGCTGGCTGGCCAACATACTATACTGTACACTGCCTGGCTGGCTGGCTGGCTGGCCAACATACTGTACTGTACACTGCCTGGCTGGCTGGCTGGCTGGCTGGCCAACATACTGTACTGTACACTGCCCGGCTGGCTGGTCAACATACTGTACTGTACACTGCCTGGCTGGCTGGCCAACATACTGTACTGTACAAGGCCTGGCTGGCTGGTCAACATACTGTACTGTACACTGCCTGGCTGGCTGGTCAACATACTGTACTGTACACTGGCTGGCTGGCTGGCTGGCTGGCTGGCTGGCTGGCTGGTCAACATACTGTACTGTACACTGCCTGGCTGGCTGGTCAACATACTATACTGTACACTGCCTGCCTGGCTTGTCAACATACTGTACTGTACACTGCCTGGCTGGCTGGCCAACATACTGTACACTGCCTGGCTGGCTGGTCAACATACTGTACTGTATACTGCCTGGCTGGCTGGTCAACATACTATACTGTACACTGCCTGGCTGGCCAACATACTATACTGTACACTGCCTGGCTGGCTGGCCAACATACTGTACTGTACACTGCCTGGCTGGCTGCTCAACATACTGTACTGTATACTGCCTGGCTGGCTGGCCAACATACTATACTGTACACTGCCTGGCTGGCTGGCTGGCCAACATACTGTACTGTACACTGCCTGGCTGGCTGGTCAACATACTGTACTGTACACTGCCTGGCTGGCTGGTCAACATACTATACTGTACACTGCCTGCCTGGCTGGTCAACATACTGTACTGTACACTGCCTGGCTGGCTGGCCAACATACTGTACTGTACACTGCCTGGCTGGCTGGTCAACATACTGTACTGTATACTGCCTGGCTGGCTGGTCAACATACTATACTGTACACTGCCTGGCTGGCTGGCTGGCCAACATACTGTACTGTACACTGCCTGGCTGGCTGGATTTCTGGCCCTGGCCTAGCCTGGCCCTGGCTTCTTCTTTATTCGTTTCCTGGCCTATTCAGCGGTTGCTTCTGGCCTGGCTGCCTGGCCTGGCTGCCTGGCCCTGGCTGCTGGTTCCGGGACTGACGCCTGGCCTGACTGCCTGGCCCTGGCAGCCTGGTTCCTGATCTGACTGCCTGAGCCTGGCTGCCTGGCCTGGCTGCCTGGCCTGTACACTGCCTGGCTGCCTGGTCAACATACTGTACTGTATACTGCCTGGCTGGCTGGTCAACATACTATACTGTACACTGCCTGGCTGCACAACAAATGTTTCCTGGCCTACCTCAGCCCCTGGCTGGCCAACATACTGTACTGTACACTGCCTGGCTGGCTGGTCAACATACTGTACTGTACACTGCCTGGCTGGCTGGTCAACATACTATACTGTACACTGCCTGGCTGGCTGCCCTGGCTAGCCCTGTTTGCTGGCCACTCTTTATACTGTACACTGCCTGGCTGGTCAACATACTATACTGTACACTGCCTGGCTGGCTGGTCAACATACTATACTGTACATTGCCTGGCTGGCTGGCTGGTCAACATGCTGTACACACTGCCTGGCTGGCTGGCTGGGCAACATACTGTGCCTGGTACACTGCCTGGCTGGCTGGCTGGTCAACATACTGTACTGCACTGGCTGGATGCCTGGCTGGCTGGCTGGTCAACATACTGTACTGTACACTGCCTGGCCCTGGCTGGTCAACATACTATACTGTACACTGCCTGGCCTGGCTTGTCAACATACTGTACTGCTACCTAGCCTGGCTGCCTGGCCCTGACTGCCTGGCCTGGCCTGGCTGGCTGGTCAACATACTGTACTGTACACTGCCTGGCCTGACGCCTGGTCAACATCCTGGCCTGACTGCCTGGCCCTGGCTGGCTGAATCGCCATCACCTGGCTGCCTGGCCTGGCTGGCTGGCCTGGCTGCCTGTTTCCTGCCTGGCTGAAGCTGGCTTCTACTGTGCACTGCCTGGCTGGCTGGCTGGTCAACATGCTGTACTGTACACTGCCTGGCCCTGGCTGGCTGGTCAACATGCTATACTGTACACTGCCTGGCTGGCTGGCTGGCCCTGAGCTGTACTGTACACTGCCTGGCTGGCTGGCGGTCATCATACTGTACTGTACACTGGCTGGATGCTGGCTGGCTGGCTGGTCAACAGGCCCTATGTACACTGCCTGGCTGGCTGGTCAACATACTATACTGTACACTGCCTGCCTGGCTTGTCAACCTGACTTTCCCAGGCAGCACACTGCCTGGCTGGCTGCAACATACTGTACTGTACACTGGCTGCTGGCTGGTCAACATACTGTACTGTACACTGCCTGGCTGGCTGGTCAACATAGTTTACTGTACACTGCCTGGCCTGGCTGGCCTGGCCATACTGTACTGTTCACTGGCTGGCTGGCTGGTCAACTGGTTCCTGTACACTGGCTGGCTGGCCTGGTCAACAGCCTATACTGTACACTGCCTGACTGCCTGGCCTGGTCAACCTGGCCTGTACTGCTGCCTGGCCCTGGCTGCTAACCTGGCTATACTGTACACTGCCTGGCTGGCCTGGCTGCCTGGCCAACATATCGGCACTGTACACTGCCTGGTTTCCTGGCTGCTGCCTGGCCTACTGCCTGACCTGTACATGGCTGGATGCCTGGCTGGCTGGCCAACATACTGTACTGTACACTGCCTGGCTGGCTGGTCAACATACTATACTGTACACTGCCTGCCTAGCTGGTCAGCTTGTACTGTACACTGTGGCACACTGCTGGCTGGCTGGCTGGTCAACATACTGTACTGTACACTGCCTGGCTGGCTGGATCCCAGCATGCTATACTGTACACTGCCTGCCTGAAGCTATCAGCATACTGTGCTATTTTACTGCCTGGTATTTAGTAACTATGCTGTACTATTACACTGCTGTGGCTAGTCATATCTGTACTGTACACTGCCTGGTATTTCATTTAATCTGGTCAACATACTGTACTGTACACTGGCTGGCTATTCTGGATCAGTATCTCATGCTATTACACTGCCTGTGTGAGGATCAAACATACTATACTGTACACTGCCTGGCTGGCTGGCTGAGTCTGTGCTGTACACTGCCTGGCTGGCTAAACATTAGCATACTATGCTATTACACTGCCTGACAGTATTGACATACTGTACTGTACACTGCCTGGCTGGCTGGTCAACATACTGTATATGCCTTTGGCTGGATGGCTGGATGGCTGGCTGGCTGGTCAACATACTGTACTGTACACTGCCTGGCTGGCTGGTCAACATACTATACTGTACACTGCCTGCCTGGCTGGTCAACATACTGTACTGTACACTGCCTGGCTGGCTGGTCAACATACTGTACTGTACACTGCCTGGATGGCTGGTCAACATACTGTACTGTACACTGGCTGGCTGGCTGGCTGGCTGGTCAACATACTGTACTGTACACTGCCTGGCTGGCTGGTCAACATACTGTACTGTACACTGCCTGGCTGGCTGGCTGGTCAACATGCTGTACTGTACACTGCCTGGCTGGCTGGCTGGCCAACATACTATACTGTACACTGCCTGGCTGGCTGGCTGGCCAACATACTGTACTGTACACTGCCTGGCTGGCTGGCTGGCTGGCTGGCCAACATACTGTACTGTACACTGCCCGGCTGGCTGGTCAACATACTGTACTGTACACTGCCTGGCTGGCTGGCCAACATACTGTACTGTACAAGGCCTGGCTGGCTGGTCAACATACTGTACTGTACACTGCCTGGCTGGCTGGTCAACATACTGTACTGTACACTGGCTGGCTGGCTGGCTGGCTGGCTGGCTGGCTGGTCAACATACTGTACTGTACACTGCCTGGCTGGCTGGTCAACATACTATACTGTACACTGCCTGCCTGGCTTGTCAACATACTGTACTGTACACTGCCTGGCTGGCTGGCCAACATACTGTACACTGCCTGGCTGGCTGGTCAACATACTGTACTGTATACTGCCTGGCTGGCTGGTCAACATACTATACTGTACACTGCCTGGCTGGCCAACATACTATACTGTACACTGCCTGGCTGGCTGGCCAACATACTGTACTGTACACTGCCTGGCTGGCTGCTCAACATACTGTACTGTATACTGCCTGGCTGGCTGGCCAACATACTATACTGTACACTGCCTGGCTGGCTGGCTGGCCAACATACTGTACTGTACACTGCCTGGCTGGCTGGTCAACATACTGTACTGTACACTGGCTGGATGGCTGGCTGGCTGGTCAACATACTGTACTGTACACTGCCTGGCTGGCTGGTCAACATACTATACTGTACACTGCCTGCCTGGCTGGTCAACATACTGTACTGTACACTGCCTGGCTGGCTGGTCAACATACTGTACTGTACACTGCCTGGCTGGCTGGTCAACATACTGTACTGTACACTGGCTGGCTGGCTGGCTGGCTGGTCAACATACTGTACTGTACACTGCCTGGCTGGCTGGTCAACATACTGTACTGTACACTGCCTGGCTGGCTGGCTGGCCAACATACTATACTGTACACTGCCTGGCTGGCTGGCTGGTCAACATGCTGTACTGTACACTGCCTGGCTGGCTGGCTGGCCAACATACTATACTGTACACTGCCTGGCTGGCTGGCTGGCCAACATACTGTACTGTACACTGCCTGGCTGGCTGGCTGGCTGGCTGGCCAACATACTGTACTGTACACTGCCTGGCTGGCTGGTCAACATACTGTACTGTACACTGCCTGGCTGGCTGGCCAACATACTGTACTGTACAAGGCCTGGCTGGCTGGTCAACATACTGTACTGTACACTGCCTGGCTGGCTGGTCAACATACTGTACTGTACACTGGCTGGCTGGCTGGCTGGCTGGCTGGCTGGCTGGTCAACATACTGTACTGTACACTGCCTGGCTGGCTGGTCAACATACTGTACTGTACACTGCCTGGCTGGCTGGTCAACATACTGTACTGTACACTGCCTGGCTGGCTGGTCAACATACTGTACTGTACACTGGCTGGCTGGCTGGCTGGCTGGTCAACATACTGTACTGTACACTGCCTGGCTGGCTGGTCAACATACTGTACTGTACACTGCCTGGCTGGCTGGTCAACATACTATACTGTACACTGCCTGCCTGGCTTGTCAACATACTGTACTGTACACTGCCTGGCTGGCTGGCCAACATACTGTACACTGCCTGGCTGGCTGGTCAACATACTGTACTGTATACTGCCTGGCTGGCTGGTCAACATACTATACTGTACACTGCCTGGCTGGCCAACATACTATACTGTACACTGCCTGGCTGGCTGGCCAACATACTGTACTGTACACTGCCTGGCTGGCTGCTCAACATACTATACTGTACACTGCCTGGCTGGCTGGCTGGCCAACATACTATACTGTACACTGCCTGGCTGGCTGGCTGGCCAACATACTGTACTGTACACTGCCTGGCTGGCTGGCTGGCCAACATACTATACTGTACACTGCCTGGCTGGTCAACATACTATACTGTACACTGCCAGGCTGGCTGGCCAACATACTGTACTGTACACTGCCTGGCTGGCTGGCTGGTCAACATGCTGTACTGTACACTGCCTGGCTGGCTGGCTGGTCAACATACTGTACTGTACACTGCCTGGCTGGCTGGCTGGTCAACATACTGTACTGTACGCTGGCTGGATGGCTGGCTGGCTGGCTGGTCAACATACTGTACTGTACACTGCCTGGCTGGCCAACATACTATACTGTACACTGCCTGGCTGGCTGGTCAACATACTGTACTGTACACTGCCTGGCTGGTCAACATACTGTACTGTACACTGCCTGGCTGGCTGGTCAACATACTGTACTGTATACTGCCTGGCTGGCTGGTCAACATACTGTACTGTACACTGCCTGGCTGGCTGGCCAACATACTGTACTGTACACTGCCTGGCTGCCTGGTCAACATACTGTACTGTACACTGCCTGGCTGGCTAGTCAACATACTATACTGTACACTGCCTGACTGGCTGGCTGGCTGGTCAACATACTATACTGTACACTGCCTGGCTGGCTGGCCAACATACTGTACACTGCCTGGCTGGCTGGTCAACATACTGTACTGTATACTGCCTGGCTGGCTGGTCAACATACTATACTGTACACTGCCTGGCTGGCCAACATACTATACTGTACACTGCCTGGCTGGCTGGCCAACATACTGTACTGTACACTGCCTGGCTGGCTGCTCAACATACTGTACTGTATACTGCCTGGCTGGCTGGTCAACATACTATACTGTACACTGCCTGGCTGGCTGGCTGGCCAACATACTATACTGTACACTGCCTGGCTGGCTGGCTGGCCAACATACTGTACTATACACTGCCTGGCTGGCTGGCTGGCTGGCCAACATACTGTTCTGTACACTGCCTGGCTGGCTGGCTGGCCAACATACTGTACTGTACACTGCCTGGCTGGCTGGCTGGCCAACATACTATACTGTACACTGCCTGGCTGGTCAACATACTATACTGTACACTGCCAGGCTGGCTGGCCAACATACTGTACTGTACACTGCCTGGCTGGCTGGCTGGTCAACATGCTGTACTGTACACTGCCTGGCTGGCTGGCTGGCTGGTCAACATACTGTACTGTACACTGCCTGGCTGGCTGGCTGGTCAACATACTGTACTGTACGCTGGCTGGATGGCTGGCTGGCTGGCTGGTCAACATACTGTACTGTACACTGCCTGGCTGGCCAACATACTATACTGTACACTGCCTGGCTGGCTGGTCAACATACTGTACTGTACACTGCCTGGCTGGTCAACATACTGTACTGTACACTGCCTGGCTGGCTGGTCAACATACTGTACTGTACACTGCCTGGCTGGCTGGCCAACATACTGTACTGTACACTGCCTGGCTGCCTGGTCAACATACTGTACTGTACACTGCCTGGCTGGCTAGTCAACATACTATACTGTACACTGCCTGACTGGCTGGCTGGCTGGTCAACATACTATACTGTACACTGCCTGGCTGGCTAGTCAACATACTATACTGTACACTGCCTGCCTGGCTGGTCAAGATACTGTACTGTACACTGCCTGGCTGGCTGGCCAACATACTATACTGTACACTGCCTGGCTGCCTGGTCAACATACTGTACTGTACACTGCCTGGCTGGCTAGTCAACATACTATACTGTACACTGCCTGCCTGGCTGGCTGGCTGGTCTACATACTATACTGTACACTGCCTGGCTGGCTGGCCAATATACTGTACTGTACACTGCCTGGCTGGCTAGTCAACATACTATACTGTACACTGCCTTGCTGGCTGGTCAACATCATATACTGTACACTGCCTGGCTGGCTGGTCAACATACTGTACTGTACACTGCCTGGCTGGCTGGCTGGTCAACATACTGTACTGTACGCTGGCTGGATGGCTGGCTGGCTGGCTGGTCAACATACTGTACTGTACACTGCCTGGCTGGCCAACATACTATACTGTACACTGCCTGGCTGGCTGGTCAACATACTGTACTGTACACTGCCTGGCTGGTCAACATACTGTACTGTACACTGCCTGGCTGGCTGGTCAACATACTGTACTGTACACTGC
>NW_025751187.1:0-16177 GCF_021184085.1 Oncorhynchus gorbuscha
CCTTACTCCCCATCATATATCCTTTGAACATATGGCATGGGCACAGAGTGACCAGTGGCAGTAACTAAATACAACTGACTGTAAAAGCCCATAACATAACTGAAATACTTTATTGAATTCTGCTCAAACAAATGATGACATAAGCTTTATTTTATTTTTCAAGGATGAAAACAGAAACTGTGTTCACAGAATGGTAACCACATGCAATACAAAAATATGAATTTTTACATGACATAAAAAAACATGAATTGACCCATTCAAAAGAAATGTACAGTATTTTTACAGTATTTGTACATGAAAAAATATAAAGATATATACATCTGTAATAGGGGAGCAGTACCTATTTCAAAATGCGATGTATTGTACATATAAAATGTTTGTACAAATATTAAAAGTTAATTAGCTGTACATTAAATAATGTATCTACATGTATATCTTACATACCATTGATATCATCAATACATTTACTGCAGTCTTTCACTAAATCAACCCTATATGTTCCAATACAATACACTCACTTACACACTAATACAAGCACACCAACTGAAGCTGACAATCACTAACGGAATACACATAAGCACATGTGATCATGTTTAAGGAGTAAATTATACGACACTTTTGTGCCAGGTTCCTGTTCTATTTTTGGGTGCTGTAAATGAATCTACTATACTACTTGACTTGATATACCTCTCTACAGCTCTCCCAGGCTGAGAGAAGGCATCCCTGCTTCTCTGTGGCTCCCTCTTATGCATTTTAATAATCAGGGCACTCGCTTCATTATCAAATACCTTCAGTCCTAAATAACCAACATGATTCCATTCCCAGTGTGTAGTGAGATGAGAGGAAGATCACATTGCATGCTGACACCTCTTAGCTGTGGTTTCAACAGATTCATTCTTCATTTATGCAATGAGCTGTTTTCAAATGTATGGTTTCATCAGATTCTACTCAGACAAGCAACACAGAGGCATGAGTCAATTCAATCATGCTCTCACAACTCCTGAGACCTTTGTCCTTTCAAATGTCATGGAACAAAAACATAAACACTGAAAAATATTACTCAAAATAGGAACCAACAACTAAATGTAAAAGTTTGTATCTTGTCATTTTTTCTCCTGTTGAAATAATGTGTACAGGTCATGTGCAGGAGGCAGACAGAGCGCAGCACGGTGACCGTGTCGCAGTGCATGTCATCAAAAAACTGCAGAGAGCTGAAGGGTAAGAGTCAAGAGGCAGTTGGATTACATCACTCAAGCAGCCCGAAGCTTCAAGACCACAATGAGAAAAGAGGAGGGAGTGAATGCAGTGGTCCATTTAGGATAGGAGTTACAAACATTGTTTTGGTCCAGCAAGTGTCTGGGTTGCATCGTCTGGGAGCCCCCAGTAGGAAGAACCATATCACAGCAGCACAGAGAGGAGGGAGAGCAGGGCAGGCTGCAGATGGAGCAGAGCACAGCAGAGCAGCCGTCAGCTACCGGGCTCATACCAGAGCATACCGGTCAGTCTCAGAACAGACACCACAAGCCAGTTATTCACAACCCTCAGATAGTCCAAAAAGCAACAGTAGAAAAAAATGAAGGCAATATGTTTTGAGACGAAGGAAGGAAAGTTGAGGGGAGGTAGCGAAGACTACCCGCGGCCTCCTCAGTCCAGCACCTTCTCTCCCACACAACCAGACACTACAGTTTAAAAGACATGGAAGATCAGGCTGTGGGTTAGTGGATGCCGTGTCTGTATCAGGCAGAGTCAATGCTTTGATCAATCCTAAAAGTGAAGGATTTCAGGAGCATGCAAGGCAGACCCAGGCTTTGTTTGTTTTGCATTGCTTATTGCATAGTGACGGCTACAACCTATATCAGGAAGACAGAAAACAGAGAGAGAGAACAAATGAAACATGGAGGTTAGAGGCTGTTAGTGAAAATATAATAACAGGTTAAAATTAAGAGAATGATTTGAGAAGAAGACCGGTGCAGTAGAAGAGACAGGTAAATACTTCAACATGAAACAAGGGCCCAGATTTCTGCACCACAGGAATCTCAAATGAACCTTCTCATCACAACTACCTCTTTCAGGATTTACAAGCCCATGCAGTGTCCCAACAGACCATTGCAAACACCATGCAAACTGGTAAGCTCTTCTCTTCCCATTCAAGCACTGGCATGCTATGCAGGCTCAATTTGTTGGGGCATCATTACTGATAGTGTCGGCAAAGGACAGCTTGTTTGAAAACAAACATAAGACCAGTAGCTAGCTCCACTAGCAGAGAGTTGTTAAACTGGTAGGGGCTGTTACTGGACAAGTAGTTCATGTGTAGAGAAGACTCCACCCATGAGCCTTTTGAGTGACAGACGTGCAGTATGTAGCGAATGAGCAAGTTACAGAGCGCGAGCAGGACAGAGATGGCAGGAGATGAGTGAAGGTGCAGAGACAAATCTGGACCAGGTACTGTACACCTAACATATGAGAAGAAAGGGGTGGGGAGGTGTATGGGTACAGAGCAGGTCAGGAAAATGTCCAGGAAAGGGAGGGACAATGCTTTTAAACAGAAAAGTGCACTCACAGTCACATCCTGGAGGAGAAAGTTTGGGAAACAGAAGATAAAACAGAAAATTCCCTTAGCGTCACATATAATGGTTAATTTCTAAATGCTTCACCATTAGAAACCACAGTCACTCATATTACAGTGGTCAACGTATCTGTAATGGACCGTCAAGAGGGTATGTGGCTCATGACAATAAACTATGACCAAGAGTCAACTCGGTCATCCCCTGCCTAGTCTCCATCAGTTTGACATCAGTGGCCATAAAACCGCACAGCAATCTGGGGGCCATCCTTTACATGCCTTCAGCTGAACCTCTTTGTTTCATACACAAGTCCATTCCAGATGAGTCAGAACCCAGTTAGGGGTCAGAGTGCATGGCAGGGCGGGCAGGCATGTCCTACACCTCTAGGATACGTACTCTGCAGACTTCCAGAAGTGTCCAGGGTGGGACAGTCTCCGGTTGAGTTTGGGCAGCTTCTCCAGCATGTCTGCCAGTTGGGTGAAGGTGGGCCGCTCCCTGAGGTCATAGGCCCAGCAGGCAGACAGGATTTCCTGCAGAGACAGGAAGGATTAACGTCATCACTTCATGCCAACACAATGTAGAGATGTATCCTGTAGTCAGCTTTAATTTCTTCTCTACTCTATCAAGGTCATCCCTTAAAAAGATAGCATTAGCATGAGCAAATACCCTCACTTACCCTGCTAGGATTAAGAAAGATGCAATTCCCCCCCAAAAAGTATGGGCATAGATTTCTGCATGATTACACCACAATGTGATCTGGCACCAGAGCATGTGAGTGGAGATAAGCGTTTGGAAATCCCGCTCATGCTTTCGGGATACGTGTCTTTTCAGATTCCACAATGATTCTTTAGTTGTGGACACTACATCACCACACTCCCTCTCTTGCTCTTGGTCCTCATCTTTGTAAGTCACCTTGATTTAGCACCTGTGTGTTCTATCAGTTTCTTTATGAAAATATTTTGTTAACTCCATGACAGTAGCTAAAGCAAGGGGGCTATAGCTGTCATGTTTTGTCATTTATTATCTTGTCTTGTCCCTGTGCTTCCCATTCTATTCGTTTCCCTCTGCTGGTCTTATTAGGTTCTTTCCCTCTTTCTATCCCTCTCTCTCCCCCTCCCTCTCTCGCTCTCTCTTCTCTCTATCGTTCCGTTCCTGCTCCCAGCTGTTCCTATTCCCCTAATCATCATTTAGTCTTCCCACACCTGTTCCCGATCCTTTTCCCTGATTAGAGTCCCTATTTCACTCCTTGTTTCCCGTACCTGCCCCGTCGGATCCTCATTTATAATTCACCGTGCTGTGTCTATGTTTTGCCCTGTCGTGTCGTGTTTCCCTCAGATGCTGCGTGGTGAGCAGGTGTCTGAGTCTGCTAGGTTCAAGTGCCTTCCCCGAGGCAACCTGCAGTTCTCGATCAAGTCTCCAGTCTGTTCTTGTCTTTACGTGTAGTATTATGCTTTTTGTTTTGTAAAGTTTATTCTGGATTAAATACTCTGTTTTCGCCAAGTCGCTTTTGGGTCCTCATTCACCAGCATGACAGAAGGATCCGACCGAGGAATGGACCCAGCGACTACAGACGCTCGTAACACTGCCGTCGAGATCCAAGGAGCCATGCTCGGCAGACACGAGCAGGAATTGTCTGCTGCTCGCCATGCCGTGGAGAACCTGGCCGCTCAGGTTTCCGACCTCTCTGGACAGTTCCAGAGTCTTCGTCTCGTGCCACCTGTTACTTCCTGGCCTGCCGAGCCTCCAGAACCTAGGGTTAATAACCCACCTTGCTACTCCGGGCAGCCCACTGAGTGCCGCTCCTTTCTCACCCAGTGTGAGATTGTGTTCTCTCTCCAACCCAACACATACTCTAGAGAGAGCTCGGGTTGCTTACGTCATTTCACTCCTTACTGGCCGGGCCCGAGAGTGGGGCACAGCTATCTGGGAGGCAAGGGCTGATTGTTCTAACAATTACCAGAACTTTAAAGAGGAGATGATTCGGGTTTTTGACCGTTCAGTTTTTGGTGGGGAGGCTTCTAGGGTCCTGGCTTCCTTATGCCAAGGTGATCGATCCATAACGGATTACTCTATAGAGTTTCGTACTCTTGCTGCCTCTAGTGACTGGAACGAGCCGGCGCTGCTCGCTCGTTTTCTGGAGGGACTCCACACAGTGGTCAAAGATGAGATTCTCTCTCGGGAGGTTCCTTCCTGTGTGGACTCTTTGATTGCTCTCGCCATCCGCATAGAACGACGGGTAGATCTTCGTCACCAGGCTCGTGGAAGAGAGCTCGCATCAACGGTGTTTCCCTGCTCCGCATCGCAACCATCTCCCTCCTCTGGCTCTGAGACTGAGCCCATGCAGCTGGGAGGGATTCGCATCTCGACTAAGGAGAGGGAACGGAGGATCACCAACCGCCTGTGCCTCTATTGCGGATTTGATGGACATTTTGTTAATTCATGTCCAGTAAGAGGCCAGAGCCCATCAGTAAGCGGAGGGCTACTGGTGAGCGCTACTACTCAGGTCTCTTCATCTAGATCTTGTACTACTATGTCGGTCCATCTACGCTGGACCGGTTCGGGTGCTACATGCAGTGCCTTGATTGACTCTGGGGCTGAGGGTTGTTTCATGGACGAAGCATGGGTTCGGAAACATAACATTCCTTTCAGACAGTTAGACAAGCCTACGCCCATGTTTGCCTTAGATGGTAGTCATCTTCCCAGTATCAAATTTGAGACACTACCTTTAACTCTCACAGTATCTGGTAACCACAGTGAGACTATTTCTTTTTTGATTTTTCATTCACCTTTCACACCTGTTGTTTTGGGTCATCCCTGGCTAGTATGTCATAATCCTTCTATTAATTGGTCTTGTAATTCTATCCTATCCTGGAACGTATCTTGTCATGTGAAGTGCTTAATGTCTGCCATCCCTCCTATTTCTTCTGTCCCCACTTCTCAGGAGGAACCTGGCGATTTGACAGGAGTGCCGGAGGAATATCATGATCTGCGCACGGTCTTCAGTCGGTCCCGAGCCAACTCCCTTCCTCCTCACCGGTCGTATGATTGTAGTATTGATCTCCTTCCGGGGACCACTCCTCCTCGGGGTAGACTATACTCTCTGTCGGCTCCCGAACGTAAGGCTCTCGAGGATTATTTATCTGTGTCTCTTGACGCCGGTACCATAGTGCCTTCTTCCTCTCCGGCCGGGGCGGGGTTCTTTTTGTTAAGAAGAAGGACGGTACTCTGCGCCCCTGCGTGGATTATCGAGGGCTGAATGACATAACGGTTAAGAATCGTTATCCGCTTCCCCTTATGTCATCAGCCTTCGAGATTCTGCAGGGAGCCAGGTGCTTTACTAAGTTGGACCTTCGTAACGCTTACCATCTCGTGCGCATCAGAGAGGGGGACGAGTGGAAAACGGCGTTTAACACTCCGTTAGGGCATTTTGAGTACCGGGTTCTGCCGTTTGGTCTCGCCAATGCGCCAGCTGTTTTTCAGGCATTAGTTAATGATGTTCTGAGAGACATGCTGAACATCTTTGTTTTTGTCTATCTTGACGATATCCTGATTTTTTCACCGTCACTCGAGATTCATGTTCAGCACGTTCGACGTGTTCTACAGCGCCTTTTAGAGAATTGTCTCTACGTAAAGGCTGAGAAGTGTTCTTTTCATGTCTCCTCCGTTACTTTTCTCGGTTCCGTTATTTCCGCTGAAGGCATTCAGATGGATTCCGCTAAGGTCCAAGCTGTCAGTGATTGGCCCGTTCCAAGGTCACGTGTCGAGTTGCAGCGCTTTTTAGGTTTCGCTAATTTCTATCGGCGTTTCATTCGTAATTTCGGTCAAGTTGCTGCCCCTCTCACAGCTCTTACTTCTGTCAAGACGTGTTTTAAGTGGTCCGGTTCCGCCCAGGGGAGCTTTTGATCTTCTAAAAGAACGTTTTCGTCCGCTCCTATCCTCGTTACTCCTGACGTCACTAGACAATTCATTGTCGAGGTTGACGCTTCAGAGGTAGGCGTGGGAGCCATTCTATCCCAGCGCTTCCAGTCTGACGATAAGGTTCATCCTTGCGCTTATTTTTCTCATCGCCTGTCGCCATCTGAGCGCAACTATGATGTGGGTAACCGTGAACTGCTCGCCATCCGCTTAGCCCTAGGCGAATGGCGACAGTGGTTGGAGGGGCGACCGTTCCTTTTGTCGTTTGGACAGACCATAAGAACCTTGAGTACATCCGTTCTGCCAAACGACTTAATGCCCGTCAAGCTCGTTGGGCGTTGTTTTTCGCTCGTTTCGAGTTTGTGATTTCTTACCGTCCGGGTAGCAAGAACACCAAGCCTGATGCCTTATCCCGTCTGTTTAGTTCTTCTGTGGCTTCTACTGATCCCGAGGGGATTCTTCCTTATGGGCGTGTTGTCGGGTTGACAGTCTGGGGAATTGAAAGACAGGTTAAGCAAGCACTCACGCACACTGCGTCGCCGCGCGCTTGTCCTAGTAACCTCCTTTTCGTTCCTGTTTCCACTCGTCTGGCTGTTCTTCAGTGGGCTCACTCTGCCAAGTTAGCTGGTCATCCCGGTGTTCGAGGCACTCTTGCGTCTATTCGCCAGCGATTTTGGTGGCCGACTCAGGAGCGTGACACGCGCCGTTTCGTGGCTGCTTGTTCGGACTGCGCGCAGACTAAGTCGGGTAACTCTCCTCCTGCCGGTCGTCTCAGACCGCTCCCCATTCCTTCTCGACCATGGTCTCACATCGCCCTAGACTTCATTACCGGTCTGCCTTTGTCTGCGGGGAAGACTGTGATTCTTACGGTTGTCGATAGGTTCTCTAAGGCGGCACATTTCATTCCCTCGCTAAACTTCCTTCCGCTAAGGAGACGGCACAAATCATTATCGAGAATGTGTTCAGAATTCATGGCCTCCCGTTAGACGCCGTTTCAGACAGAGGCCCGCAATTCACGTCACAATGTTGGAGGGAGTTCTGTCGTTTGATTGGTGCGTCCGTCAGTCTCTCTTCCGGGTTTCATCCCCAGTCTAACGGTCAAGCAGAGAGGGCCAATCAGACGATTGGTCGCATACTACGCAGCCTTTCTTTCAGAAACCCTGCGTCTTGGGCAGAACAGCTCCCCTGGGCAGAATACGCTCACAACTCGCTTCCTTCGTCTGCTACCGGGTTATCTCCGTTTCAGAGTAGTCTGGGTTACCAGCCTCCTCTATTCTCTTCCCAGCTTGCCGAGTCCAGCGTCCCCTCCGCTCAAGCGTTTGTCCAACGTTGTGAGCGCACCTGGAGGAGGGTGAGGTCTGCACTTTGCCGCTACAGGGCACAGACTGTGAGAGCCGCCAATAAACGCAGGATTAAGAGTCCTAGGTATTGTTGCGGCCAGAGAGTGTGGCTTTCCACTCGCAACCTTCCTCTTACGACAGCTTCTCGTAAGTTGACTCCGCGGTTCATTGGTCCGTTCCGTGTCTCCCAGGTCGTCAATCCTGTCGCTGTGCGACTGCTTCTTCCGCGACATCTTCGTCGCGTCCATCCTGTCTTCCATGTCTCCTGTGTTAAGCCCTTTCTTCGCACCCCGTTCGTCTTCCCTCCCCCTCCCGTCCTTGTCGAGAGCGCACCTATTTACAAGGTACATAAGATCATGGACATGCGTTCTCGGGGACGGGGTCACCAATACTTAGTGGATTGGGAGGGTTACGGTCCTGAGGAGAGGAGTTGGGTTCCGTCTCGGGACGTGCTGGACCGTTCACTCATTGATGATTTCCTCCGTTGCCGCCAGGATTCCTCCTCGAGTGCGCCAGGAGGCGCTCGGTGAGTGGGGGGTACTGTCATGTTTTGTCATTTATTATCTTGTCTTGTCCCTGTGCTTCCCATTCTATTCGTTTCCCTCTGCTGGTCTTATTAGGTTCTTTCCCTCTTTCTATCCCTCTCTCTCCCCCTCCCTCTCTCACTCTCTCGCTCTCTCTTCTCTCTATCGTTCCGTTCCTGCTCCCAGCTGTTCCTATTCCCCTAATCATCATTTAGTCTTCCCACACCTGTTCCCGATCCTTTTCCCTGATTAGAGTCCCTATTTCACTCCTTGTTTCCCGTACCTGCCCCGTCGGATCCTCATTTATAATTCACCGTGCTGTGTCTATGTTTTGCCCTGTCGTGTCGTGTTTCCCTCAGATGCTGCGTGGTGAGCAGGTGTCTGAGTCTGCTAGGTTCAAGTGCCTTCCCGAGGCAACCTGCAGTTCTCGATCAAGTCTCCAGTCTGTTCTTGTCTTTACGTGTAGTATTATGCTTTTTGTTTTGTAAAGTTTATTCTGGATTAAATACTCTGTTTTCGCCAAGTCGCTTTTGGGTCCTCATTCACCAGCATGACAATAGCAGCACACAAGTAGACTACAAATGCATGCTGGGCCAGGCGTGCCCTGAGCTCGTGAAGTGAGCGCTACTGGAACGAAATTGGGGCGGGCGAGAAGGCCTACGCTCCAGCCATTGGGAATCTCGCACCGGGCTCCAGTCAAATTGGGCACGCTCCCCTCCAGCTCCGCTCACATAAGTGCTTCCCCCCTCCACTCACCGTGACCTCCTTGCCCAGGTTGATCTCTGCCAGGACCTTCTTGATGCCCTCACCGCTCCCCACCTGCCAGATGGTAGCCTCCACAGGCTGGTTGATGATAGGCCAGTCCCTGGCTTGGAGCTCGTACCAAATGGTGCTAAAAGGGGGCAACCAGCAATATGGTCATTCCCCAGAGCCAGTTAACTGTAAAGTGAAGCAGTCTCAAGGAGAAACTATTCTGCTAGAGAGCGTACCCAAAGGCATAGACGTCTGCAGCGTTGGAGAAGGGCAGGCGGTCCTCGTTGTTTCCAGGGCTCATCCTGCGTACGATCTCTGGCGCAAGGTAACAGATCCAGCCATGTGGAAGCTTCAGCTCGTTGTCTCGCCTGTGAGAGAAAACACACACACACACAATAAGAAACCACTGTTAGGAGAACACAGACCCACCGAGCATCCACCAGCTGAGATGATAGCTGTAGGAACCAATATGCAGAGTCCATACCTCCCCTCCTGAACCACTCCAGAGATCCCAAACAGGCCAAAGTCTGTAATAATCACTTTATTGGTGTCATGAAAGACGTTCTTTGACTTCAAGTCCTTGTGGACAATGCCTTTGGCATGCAGGTAGCCCATTCCCTGTGTGGATTAAAGTAATAAGGACATACAGTAAATATATATTACACATACTGTTTTTGTCAACATTACCCATCTACCTGTACAAATCTGAAAGGACCGAACAAGAGTAGAAGTTCACCTTTACAATTTCTTGAGCGATTTGCCTCGTCTTGTTTATATCCAATGTGTTTTTGGTGTCCCGAACCACAGAGTATAGTGTCCTCCTTTACAGAAACTGGAGAAAAACATTTGAATGAACTAATGGAACTAAACAAGTAAACAACAGCTATGGTGGACTGAATATGCCAAAGAGAAATTAATTTGGTATGTATGTTAACCCCTCCCCCTACCTGGTGATGATGGCGAGGTGGGGCGGGGCCATGCAGGCCCCCATGAAGAGGACCACGTTCTCGTGACGGGTCTGTCTGTAGTTCATCACCTCCTTCTTAAACAGCTTCAGGTGGTCCTGGTTGTTCCCATCTATCTCCAGCAGCCGGATAGCCACCTCGCCATGCCAACGCCCCTTATGCACCTTTCCCCAACGGCCCTGGAGTGAAGGAGGGAGTGATTTAATGACACTTTCAGAAACCGACATTCAATGGGTTTGAATAGAAAACACTGAAGTTTCATGCATATGTAGCTTGATCATTGAAAATGTTCTCTCCAGTGAAAACAGCGTGTTCTATTGCCCTCTCACCTTCCCAATGAGCTCTCCCAGGTCCAGCTGTTCGAAGGGAATGTCCCACTCCTGCAGGTAGACGCTGGTCTGGCTGGCCTTACGGGAGATGGGGCCTTTCCAGCGACCACTCCGTGAACTGGGCAGGTCATCCAACTCATCACCATCACACTCACCGTCCGAACCACCATTCATCCCACTCCCATCGTCATCTTCCTCATCATCATCATCATCCTCCTCCTCCTCCTCCTCCTCCTCCTCCTCCTCCTCTACTGGATCTGGGTCTATCTCAGGTTCAACCTCCTCCTCCTCCTCCTCTTCCTCCTGTAAGACATTCATGCATGGCCAATGCTTTTGGTTTTGGGCATGTGTCTGCACATATGTTACAGTTACTTTACACACACACACAGTTTCTACCTCTCCATCGTCATCCTCAGCCAGTTCAGCGTGCATGTCATCTGCTGGTTCAGTCTCACTGTTGGGACGGGTCAAACCACAGTCACAATGTCAGAGTGTTCTGAGTGTTGCACCATTAAAACACTATTGATACATGAAATAGACAGGCAAGCCTTACACTGTGTCTTGGAGGGCTTCAGAGTGCAAAGTAGTGGAACTGGACACATCTGGGAGAAAATAATACAAATATTCAGTATGCAATAAAACTGCTCTTTGCTCTTATAGCCAAACTTGCATCCCTCATGTAGTTTCTTTGCCTACTTATATTGGCCCCTTGCCTTAGCAATGTAGCCTAGTGGTTAGAGCGTTGGACTAGTAACCGGAAGGTTGCGAGTTCAAACCCTCGAGCTGACAAGGTACAAATCTGTCGTTCTGCCCCTGAACAGGCAGTTAACCCACTCCAGGCCGTCATTGAAAATAAGAATATCTTCTTAACTGACTTGCCTGGTTAAATAAAGGTAAAAAAAAAATAATAATAAAAAAAAAAATGTGTTGACAACCACAACCACTACAATATGATAAGACATGCAATTCTGAAACTCCCCAGCAGGTGGCACAGAGACCCATCTCCACATGAGATAATGCAGTCTGAATATCACACAGCAAAACACATTGTTCCAAGGCATTCACAAATGCACAACTTGGTCATATAATCCACTAAACCCGTGAGTACATGCAGGAGATAGACAGAGCTGACAGGGTTGGTTGTGGCTGAGGATGTGGGCAGGAGTGAGCGCCGCCCAACAGTGTCTGGGACTGTACCGTAAACTCACCAGGGAAGATAAACTGCTGTCTATGCTGAAAGTAGCAGGCAGCTTAGGGAAAAGAGAGGGAAGAACCAACAAGCATGGAGAGGAGAGAAGGACTCTGGGTTAGAGTAGGCATTAAAACAACCCTAGTCACACCCACCCACCCACCCACCCACAGGAGTTCCTCTGTGTTAGTGGTATTAATGAAGAGAGGGAGAGAGAGGGGAGGTCGACCACTGCTGCCCGGCCATTCCATTCCAAGTCTAGCATTCACTAAACAGAAAATGTGACTCAGGGATGCAAGCATGCACCTGGATAGTTGGAGAATGCTGACTTAACTGTGTGCAGTGGACATGCTTCTGTGGTTGTTTATATAGCCGCGTGTATGTATATTCATGTGTGTGTTTGTGTGTGAGAGCGGTGATTGTGTGTATTCATATAAGGGTGTGAGTGACAGTCAGGGACCTACCTGGGAAGTGGAAGCGGTTTTCCCGGTGGACCTTGGGCGAGGGGTTGGGGGGGCGGGGTGGCACTGGGAGGGTTCTGGAAGGGGGCAGGGGAGGAGGGTGTGGAGGAGGTGGTGGAGGACGGGTTACTGCTGGAGTCCAACTGGTTCAGCACAGGAGGGTGATCCTGAGAGAAGGAGAACAAATACACACTGATCAGAGTCAATAACACACTTGTCTGTCCTAACAGCATCATGCACATAATTATCATCAAAGCTGTGATGTAATATCTAAGCAGGTATGATTGGTTGTACCTTTTTGGTGATGGCCTTTGGTAGTGTGCCAAACTGCGGTGCTTCCAAAGGCCGGTCCACAGGGTTGTTGATGTCAGACGGCACAGACTCAGTCCTCCGAATTTTGGTGACTGGAAAGAAGAAATTGGGGTCATAACCCTCATACTTGTTGAATCTATGTAGGCCCTTTAATAAACTATGGATGAACATTTTGCAGATTGACGTTTATTGAGATGAGTCTTGTCTTGGAGGTAGAACTAAGCGATTTTCTGTTAGATGTGCCAGCTGCAAAGTCAATATTGTCTATATTGTAAAGATTTATGAAAAAAAAATTGAGCTTTTTTTGTTCTTAATTTAAGGTTAGAGGTGGGCATTATTGTTATCATTGCAGTTAAGGTTAGGTTTAAAATCAGATTTATTGACCCGTCTGCAGAGCTGCCTCCAGTACAGGAGTCATCCCAATAAATACTAACCTTCGAAAATGTGTGGTGTGGAAGGCTTACTTGGCAGAAAGGAGATTCTGCAGGAGGGAGATTCTTTAGTACACTTATTATGGCACTTTAACCTGCAGACAGGAAACAACCAATGAGAGAACAGCAACAGAAAAACGAACCACCAAAAGAGGATGAAGTTGTATTTTACTGCATTGTACAGATACTCAAACGAACTCCAGAACATCTCAGAGAGCCTCCCCCTATCCTCCTCTCCATGTCTCCTCACTTCACTCACCTGCAGTGTTTACACTTCACCCCAAACATCATGTTCTTCTGACACACCTGACACGTCTGGGACAGCCACGACTTGGTGGAAAACCTGCACACAGAATCATCAATTGCTTAAACCATCAATAGTGTTTTGCTATATAGTAGATTGAAAGTATATTTCATATTTTCATCATGGCAGTCTGAGGCTTAAAGGTGTAGTCAGCAACCTGTGGGTGACGGCCAGGCCTATGTCTCTCCTCACTGCCTGTGGGGAGCCACGGCGCAACCCCATGTTATCTGGAGAGAGACAGAGATGTCAAACACTAGGAGTGAAACGTAAACCTGACAGAGGAGGATGTGTCTAAACATTGAGTATTAGTGCAAAAACTGCAAATGTTCTATGAAGTTTAGAGGCTAGTATCAAAATGAAATGAGTGGTGCTCAGGGAACTCCTCAATTCTGGTTCTTTTCCCAAACTTCCCAACATTTTCAGAAATCCTGGTTGGAAGACTCCTGGAAGTTCCCAGAATTTTTCAACCCTACCACTTGCTACAGTATGTGCCAAAACCAATGAAGAACATTTACTGTTTATTTTACAAGTTAGAACAAATGTAAGTGAGACCTATTGACGTTGTTTCGGTAGGTGAATCCCCTACACATAAATCATTATGGAGAGATACTGACACAAAAGCACACACACACACTCACCACACACACTGTCAACACACATACTCACTTGGTCAACAGACACACTCACACGGTCAACATACACACACTCACTCACTCGGTCAACACCCAACACACTCGCTCAACACCTAACACACTCGCTCAACACCTAACACACTCGCTCAACACCTAACACACACACACACACACACACACACACACACACACACACACACACTCACTCACTCACTCACTCACTCACTCACTCACTCACTCACTCACTCACTCACTCACTCACTCACTCACTCACTCACTCACTCACTCACTCACACTCGCGGGCACACACACACACACACTCACTCACTCACTCACTCACTCGCTCAACACACGCACTCACTTTCTCAACACACACACACACTCACTCGCGCACACACACACACTCGCTCAACATACACTCACTCACTCGCTCAATACACACACACACACACACACACACACACACACACACACACACACACACACACACACACACACACACACACACACACACACACACACACACTCACCACACACACTGTCAACACACATACTCACTTGGTCAACAGACACACTCACACGGTCAACATACACACACTCACTCACTCGGTCAACACCCAACACACTCGCTCAACACCTAACACACTCGCTCAACACCTAACACACTCGCTCAACACCTAACACACACACACACACACACACACACACACACACACACACACACACACACACACACACACACACACACACACACACACACACACACACACACACACACACACACACACACACTCACTCACTCACTCACTCACCACCACCACCACTCACTCACCACCACTCACTCACTCACCACTCACCACTCACCACCACCACCACCACTCACTCACTCACTCACTCACACTCGCGGGCACACACACACACACTCACTCACTCACTCACTCACTCGCTCAACACACGCACTCACTTTCTCAACACACACACACACTCACTCGCGCACACACACACACTCGCTCAACATACACTCACTCACTCGCTCAATACACACACACACACACACACACACACACACACACACACACACACACACACACACACACACACACACACACACACACACACACACACACACACACACACACACACACACACACTCACCACACACACTGTCAACACACATACTCACTTGGTCAACAGACACACTCACACGGTCAACATACACACACTCACTCACTCGGTCAACACCCAACACACTCGCTCAACACCTAACACACTCGCTCAACACCTAACACACTCATGCCAACACCTAACACACACACACACACACACACACACACACACACACACACACACACACACACACACACACACACACACACACACACACACACACACACACACACACTCACTCACTCACTCACTCACCACCACCACTCACTCACTCACTCACCACTCACCACTCACTCACTCACTCACTCACTCACTCACACTCGCGGGCACACACACACACACACTCACTCACTCACTCACTCACTCACTCGCTCAACACACGCACTCACTTTCTCAACACACACACACACTCACTCGCACACACACACTCGCTCAACATACACTCACTCACTCGCTCAATACACACACACACACACACACACACACACACACACACACACACACACACACACACACACACACACACACACACACACACACACACACACACACACACACACACACACACACACACACTCACTCACTCACTCACCACTCACCACCACCACTCACCACCACCACCACCACCACCACTCACCACCACTCACTCACTCACACTCGCGGGCACACACACACACACACTCACTCACTCACTCACTCACTCGCTCAACACACGCACTCACTTTCTCAACACACACACACACTCACTCGCGCACACACACACACTCGCTCAACATACACTCACTCACTCCGCTCAATACACACACACACACACACACACACACACACACACACACACACACACACACACACACACACACACACACACACACACACACACACACACACACACACACACACACACACACACTCACCACACACACTGTCAACACACATACTCACTTGGTCAACAGACACACTCACACGGTCAACATACACACACTCACTCACTCGGTCAACACCCAACACACTCGCTTCAACACCTAACACACTCGCTCAACACCTAACACACTCGCTTCAACACCTAACACACACACACACACACACACACACACACACACACACACACACACACACACACACACACACACACACACACACACACACACACACACACACATCACTCACTCACTCACTCACTCACTCACTCACTCACTCACTCACTCACTCACCACTCACTCACTCACTCACTCACTCACTCACACTCGCGGGCACACACACACACACACTCACTCACTCACTCACTCACTCG
>NW_025751188.1:0-16175 GCF_021184085.1 Oncorhynchus gorbuscha
GTGAATGTAACAGCGGTCTAGTCTAATGCACAGTGAATGTAACAGCGGTCTAGTCTAATGCACAGTGAATGTAACAGCGGTCTAGTCTAATGCACAGTGAATGTAATAGCGGTCTAGTCTAGTCTAATGCACAGTGAATGTAACGGCGGTCTAGTCTAATGCACAGTGAATGTAACAGCGGTCTAGTCTAATGCACAGTGAATGTAACAGCGGTCTAGTCTAGTCTAATGCACAGTGAATGTAACAGCGGTCTAGTCTAGTCTAATGCACAGTGAATGTAACAGCGGTCTAGTCTAGTCTAATGCACATTGAATGTAACAGCGGTCTAGTCTAGTCTAATGCACAGTGAATGTAACAGCGGTCTAGTCTAGTCTAATGCACAGTGAATGTAACAGCGGTCTAGTCTAGTCTAATGCACATTGAATGTAACAGCGGTCTAGTCTAGTCTAATGCACAGTGAATGTAACAGCGGTCTAGTCTAGTCTAATGCACAGTGAATGTAACAGCGGTCAGTTAGTCTAATGCACAGTGAATGTAACAGCGGTCTAGTCTAATGCACATTGAATGTAACAGCGGTCTAGTCTAGTCTAATGCACAGTGAATGTAACAGCGGTCTAGTCTAGTCTAATGCACAGTGAATGTAACAGCGGTCTAGTCTAGTCTAATGCACAGTGAATGTAACAGCGGTCTAGTCTAATGCACAGTGAATGTAACAGCGGTCTAGTCTAATGCACAGTGAATGTAACAGCGGTCTAGTCTAATGCACAGTGAATGTAACAGCGGTCTAGTCTAATGCACAGTGAATGTAACAGCGGTCTAGTCTAATGCACATTGAATTTTCTTATTGTTCCACTCGGAACTCATAAATAACATAGAAGGTAAAACAAGCTTACCTCTACAAAACTATTGGTAATTAAATGTTGGTACTTCAGCTTCACTTTAGAGTCTGTTATGAGGCGCCTGGAGGAGGAATAACAGACTGTTATTGTCGTGACAAAATAAGCTGGCTTTCCCTGGGTAAGTGCTTTCTGAAAGTGTTCAGACCCTTCACCTTCTCCCCACATTTTGCTACATTACAGCCTTGTTCTATAATGGATTAATTAAACATTTAAATAAATCTACACACAACACCCCATAATGACAAAGCAAAAACAGGTTTTTTTTGAAGTTGTTGCTATTTTATTTTAAAAAATTAACTGAAAAACCCTTATTTGCATAAGTATTCAGACCCTTTGCTATGAGACCCGAAATTGAGCTCAGGTGCATCCTGTTTCCATTGATCGTCCTTGAGATGTTTCTACAACTTGATTGGAGTCCACCTGTGGTAAATTCAATTGATTGGACATGATTTGGAAAGGTGCACACCTGTGTGTTTTATATATATGTCCCACAGTTGACAGTGCATGTCAGAGCAAAAACCAAGCCATGAGGACGAAGGAATTGTCCGTAGAGCTCCGAGACAGGATTGTGTCGAGGCACAGATCTGGGGAAGGGTACCAAAACATTTCTGCAGCATTGAAGGTCCCCAAGAACACTGTGGCCTCCATCATTCTTAAATGGAAGAAGTTTGGAACCACCAAGACTCTTCCTAGAGCTGGCCGCCTAGCCAAACTGAGCAATTGGGGGAGAAGGGCCTTGTTCAGGGAGGTGACCAAGAACCCAATGGTAACTCTGACAGAACTCCAGAGTTCCTCTGTGGTGATTGGAGAACCTTCCAGAAGGACAACCACATTTGCAGCACTCCACCAATCAGGTCTTTATGGTCGAGTGGCCAGATGGAAGCCACTCCTCAGTAAGACACGACAACCCGCTTTGAGTTTGCCAAAAGGAACCGAAAAAGGACGCTGACCATGAGAAACAACATTCTATTAATGTAAATGTGATTCTTATTATTATTTATAAATTAGCCAGAATTTCAAAAAAAATGTTTTTGCTTCTTCATTATGGGGTATTGTGCGTAGATTGTCCCCCCCCCCTCATCAATTTAACCAATTTTAGAATAAGGCTGTAAGGTTACAAAATGTGGAAAAATTTCAAGGGGTCTGAATACTTTCAGAAGGCACTGTAGCTACTACCAATATGGTGCGTTTGCTATAATTCTGCAGAATTATGGGTTGAGTCTGCCTCACTAACGGAGGAGAAACCACATCTAGGATGTTAAGTAAATGGCTACATGAATGTTGTATGGTGTTGAGGCCTGCTGTAACCTGACTGTCAACATTTAGTCAACAGCGTACTGCAGTGAGACTACACGGCCGTAGTGAGATCAGGGCGAGACTATACGGCCGTAGTGAGATCAGGGCGAGACTATACGGCCGTAGTGAGATCAGGGCGAGACTATACGGCCGTAGTGAGATCAGGGCGAGACTATACGGCCGTAGTGAGATCAGGGCGAGACTATACGGCCGTAGTGAGATCAGGGCGAGACTATACGGCCGTAGTGAGATCAGGGCGAGACTCTACGGCCGTAGTGAGATCAGGGCGAGACTATACGGCCGTAGTGAGATCAGGGCGAGACTATACGGCCGTAGTGAGATCAGGGCGAGACTATACGGCCGCAGTGAGATCAGTGCGAGACTATAGGGCCGTAGTGAGATCAGGGCGAGACTATACGGCCGCAGTGAGATCAGGGCGAGACTATAGGGCCGTAGTGAGATCAGGGCGAGACTATACGGCCGTAGTGAGATCAGGGCGAGACTATACGGCCGTAGTGAGATCAGGGCGAGACTTGGGCTGTAAATTAGCTTTAGAGCTGCCTACTGGGTCAAGACAGGAAGCTACAGATTAACAATCATGTCATCAATACAGTCTACAGGCATTAGGGTCCCTTATTGGATGTCACCTGTTAAATCCACTTCAAATCAGAGTAGATGAAGGGGAGGAAACAGGTTAAAGGGGAGGAGACCTGGTTAAAGGGGAGGAGACCTGGTTAAAGGGGAGGAGACCTGGTTAAAGGGGAGGAGACCTGGTTAAAGGGGAGGAGACCTGGTTAAAGGGGAGGAAACAGGTTAAAGAAGGATTTTTAAGCCTTGAGACATGGATTGTGAATGTCTGCTATTCAGAGGGTGAACGGGCAAGACAAAATATTGAAGTGCCTTTGAACGGGGGTATGGTAGTAGGTGCGAGGCGCACCGGTTTGTGTCAAGAACTGCTGGGTTTTTCACGCTCAACAGTTCCTTGTGTATCAAGAATGGTCCACCACCCAAAGGACATCCAGCCAACTTGACAACTATGGGTCAACATGTCCCCAGCATCCCTGTGAGACGCTTTGTAGAGTCCATGCCCTAATGAATTGAGAGGGGGGGACAAAAGGTGGTTCAACTCGATATTAGGAAGGTGTTCCTAATGTTCGGTGCACTCAGACCATAACAATACTCACATGACTGTGTTGTCGTCCACTAAGATGTCACAACTATGGGCAGGGCAGGAGATGGTCTGAAAACAAACGAGACAATGAGTTCAACAGTCGGTGTAACCAGTCCCTTTACATACGATCATTTAGGACGCAGCACTACCTGTCCCATCCCCTCCTCGATGATTTTGGTTGTCAGGTAATCTCCCCAGCACTGCAGACAGAACTTGTGTCCACACTCTAAGCCAGTGAAATACTGCGGGGAAAACAAGAAAACATTATTTTAGTATTTTCAGACACCGCCGCCAAACAGCCGAGTCTCAGGTCTCCTTCCAGAGCACAATGTTTGTCACAGCTTCATCTGCATCAATAGGGCTCGGGTTCATAGTGCGCAGTATAGGGTTCCACAATGGGCCAACGCTCCAGTGAGTCCCTACGGGAACCGTAGCCATGGATACCACTGGACAGACGTGACAGAGTGTTCCGTTGTTTTCACAATGTGTATCGTCTGGCTGCCTAAAGAGCCGTTTCCTGGATAGACCGCTGTCATTTACCCTATCAGGGTGAGATCTGCATTGCCTAGCAACAAATCACAGTGGAATTTCATTGAAAAGCCAGTCTCTTGCTTAAGTATAATTTTAAAAAATCTTTATTTAACTCGGCAAGTCAGTTAAGAACAAATTCTTATTTATAATGACGGTCTACCAGGGAACAGTGGGTTAACTGCCTTGTTCAGGGGAACAGTGGGTTAACTGCCTTGTTCAGGGGACTGAAAAACACATTTCTACCTGGTCAGCTCGGGGATCCGTTCTTGCAACCTTTCGGTTACCAGTCCAACGCTCTACACACTAGCCCAGATAGTGAAATTAGCCCAGATCGTTTACCCTGAAGGAACTGAACCTACAACCTAACTGGGTTAGACGGAGGCATAATGTTTTTGATAAAATGGTATGGAATCGTTGCACAGCGAGCCCAAAACAGGTTTACCTTTATCAGACTCGTATCCAGAGCGATTATATAGTCAGTACATTCATCTTTAGATAGCTAGGTGGACCAGTCATAGTCAATACATTAATCTTCAGATAGCTAGGTGGACCAGTCATAGTCAATACATTAATCTTCAGATAGCTAGGTGGACCAGTCATAGTCAGTACATTCATCTCCAGATAGCTAGGTGGACCAGTCATAGTCAATACATTAATCTTCAGATAGCTAGGTGGACCAGTCATAGTCAGTACATTCATCTTCAGATAGCTAGGTGGACCAGTCATAGTCAGTACATTCATCTCCAGATAGCTAGGTGGACCAGTCATAGTCAGTACATTCATCTTCAGATAGCTAGGTGGACCAGTCATAGTCAGTACATTCATCTCCAGATAGCTAGGTGGACCAGTCATAGTCAGAACATTCATCTTTAGATAGCTAGGTGGACCAGTCATAGTCAGAACATTCATCTTTAGATAGCTAGGTGGGACAACCTCATATCACAGTCAGTACATTTTTCCTCAATAAAGTATCTATCAGCAAAGTCAGAGCTTGAAATGGGGGGGGGCAGATGAAAACAAATATTGAGTAGGTAATAACCTTATGACAGTTAGTTTAGATAACAGATAATGACACGGCAGGTAATATAATATATGAAGGGACTGACTGAGTTTGGGTAGTTTAGATAGCAGATCTGACACGGCAGGTCCTGAGCAGCTGATCTTGTGCTCATCAGTCTGGTCCTCGACTTCTTACAGGGGTTGATGACGTGGCACTCTGAGAACAGCTTATCCACATTACCGTCGAAATACCTGCAGAGAGAAGAGGAGGAGCAGGAGGGGGGAGAGAGAATTGAAGAGGGCACTAGAACAGTCTCCAGCACTCTGCCTCACCCTCTGTTACCCAGCCAAGGAGGGCCTACAGAGAGAAGAGGAGGAGCAGGAGGGGGGAGAGAGAATTGAAGAGGGCACTAGAACAGTCTCCAGCACTCGGCCTCACCCTCTGTTACCCAGCCAAGGAGGGCCTACAGCAACACCTAGATATTCTGCACAGATCCGGTCAGACCTGGGCCCTGAGAGTAAATCTCAGTCAGACAAAACGACTGGTTTTCCAAAAAAAAAAAAAATCCAGTTGCCAGGACCACAAATACAAATTCCATCTAGACACTGTTGCCCTAGAGCACACAAAAAAAACTATACATACCTCGGCCTAAACATCAGCGCCACAGGTAACTTCCACAAAGCTGTGAATGATCTGAGAGACAAGGCTAGAAGGGCCTTCTATGCCATCAAAAGGAATATAAAATTCAACATACCAATTAGGATCTGGCTAAAAATACTTGAATCAGTCATAGAGCCCATTGCCCTTTATGGTTGTGAGGTCTGGTGTCCGCTCACCAACCAAGACTTCACAAAATGGGACAAACACCAAATTGAGACTCTGCACGCAGAATTCTGCAAATATATCATCTGTGTAAAACGTAAAAAATAAAATAATGCATACAGAGCAGATCTAGGCCGATACCCACTAATTATACCCGCTAATTATCTAGAAAAGAGCCGTTAAATTCTACAACCACCTAAAAGGAAGCGATTCCCAAACCTTCCATAACAAAGCATCACCTACAGAGAGATGAACCTGGAGAAGAGTCCCCTAAGCCAGCTGGTCCTGGGGCTCTGTTCACAAACACAAACAGACCCCCAGGACAGCAGCACAATTACACCCAATCAAATCATGAGAAAACAAAAATAATATTACTTGACACATTGGAAAGAATTAACAAAAGAACTGAGCAAACTAGAATGCTATTTGGCCCTAAACAGAGAGTACACAGCGGCAGAATACCTGACCACTGTGACTGACCCAAAATTAAGGAAAGCTTTGACTATGTACAGACTCAGTGAGCATAGCCTTGCTATTGAGAAAGGCCGCCGTAAACAGACCTGGGTCTCAAGAAATGTGCTCACTGCCCACAAAATGAGGTAGAAACCGATCTGCACTTCCTAACCTCCTGTCCAACGTATGACCATATTAGAGAGACATATTTCCCTCAGATTACACAGATCCACAAAGAATTTAAAAACAGATCCAATTTTGATAAACTCCCATATCTACTGGGTGAAATACCACAGTGTGACATCACAGCAGCAAGGTTTATGTGTGACCTGTTGCCACAAGAAAAGGGCAACCAGTGAAGAACAAACACCATTGTAACCTTTCCCACATTGTTACGTTACAGCTTCATCTTAGAATGGATGAAAAGTGCAAACACTCATTAAAAAAAACTCTTTTTGCTTTGTCATTATGGGCTATTGTGATGTCATTATGGGCTATTGTGATGTCATTATGGGCTATTGTGATGTCATTATGGGCTATTGTGATGTCATTATGGGCTATTGTGATGTCATTATGGGCTATTGTGATGTCATTATGGGGTATTGTGATGTCATTATGGGGTATTGTGATGTCATTATGGGGTATTGTGATGTCATTATGGGGTATTGTGTGTAGATTGATGAGGTGAAAAAAAAACAATGTAATCAATTTTAGAATAAGGCTGTAACGAAACAATGTGTAAAAAGTCAAGGGGTCTGAATACTTTTCCGAATGCCCTGTAAATACAACCCATTTTTATGTTCATTAATTTTCCTTTCCAACTATCTGTACATTGTTACAACACTGTAAATATATAATGGCTAACTTTAGAACCGTAGTGAGTAATGTTTACTGTTAATTTATGTTTGTTTATTTCACTCTTGTATATTATCTACTTCACTTGCTTTGGCAATGTTAACATATATGTTTCCCATGCCAATAAAGCCCCTTCAACTGAATACACACACCACACACACACTGTTCATTTCTATTGTAACGTTGTGTTTGGCAATATGGATCAACACGTCATGCCAATAAAGATAACTGAAATAGAATTTAAGGAATTTAAGGAGAGACAGAAACAAGCTTTGACAAACACATCATCGGCGTTGTTTGAAACCAGCAGAATGAAACGAGGTCATAAAACTGGAGAAAAAAAAAAAAACCTAACCGGGTCGGTATACCTTTCCATGAGCTTCTCTCTGTCCCAGTTGAAGTGACTCAGAAGGATCCTGGTGATTGTTGCAGGATTCTAACAGGAAACAGAAGAGAAATGGCCGTGTTATACTGGCTGTGTTATACTGTTATACTGGCTGTGTTATACTGTTATACTGGCTGTGTTATACTGTTATACTGGCTGTGTTATACTGGCTGTGTTATACTGGCTGTGTTATACTGGCTGTGTTATACTGGCTGTGTTATACTGGCTGTGTTATACTGGCTGTGTTATACTGGCTGTGTTATACTGGCTGTGTTATACACGCAATAAGTTAGCACCGTATACAGTCCAACATTAGACATGGAAAGCGGTCGCTAAGCTGTAGCCCAGGACAGGTTTATAATGTTGTCACCAGTAACAAAAACACTAGTGATTATTATAACATAGACGATATGTGTGAGTGCCAGTCAAACCTCATCACTGATCATAACTACGGCATTGTGTTTTACGCAGTTATGTGATATAGCAAGAGATTATCCTGTATTTTAAGAGTTATCCAGAAACGAGAAAGCTTAAATGGATGGTGGACCTATTCCCCCTCAGGAAACTGTAAAGATTTGGTATGGGGTCCTCAGATTCTCATGAGGTTCTACAGCTGCACCATCGAGAGTATCCTGACTGGTTGCGCCACTGCCTGGTATGGCAACTGCTCGGCCTTCGACCACAAGGCACTACAGAGGGTAGTGCGTACGGCCCAGTACATCACTGGGGGCCAAGCTTCCTGACATCCAGGACCTCTATACCAGGCGGTCTCAGAGGAAAGCCCTAAAAAAAATTCTAAGACTCCAGCCACCCTAGTCATAGACTGACCTCTCTGCTACCACACGGCAAGCGGTACCGGTACCGGAATCTAGGTCCATAAGACTCCTGAACAAATAATCAAAGGGCTACCCAGACCCCTCTTTTATGCTGCTGCTACTCTGTTTATTATCTATGCATAGTTACTTTAACTCTACCTACATGTACAAATGACCTCAATTACCTTGACTAACCGGTACCCCGCACATTGACTCTGTACCGGTACCCCCTGTATATAGCCTCCACATTGACTCTGTACCATAACACCCTGTATACAGCCTCCACATTGACTCTGTACCGGTACCCCTGTATATAGTCTCCACATTGACTTCTGTACTGGTACCCCTGTATATGCCCCACATTGACTCTGCACGTACCCTGTATATAGTCTCCATACTGACTCTGTACCGTAACACCCTGTATATAGCTCTCCACATTGACTCTGTACCGTAACACCCTGTGTATAGCTCTCCACATTGACTCTGTACCGTAACACCCTGTATATAGCCTCCACATTTGTACCGTATCCCGTATATATTCCACACTGACTCTGTACCGGTACCCCTGTATATAGTCTCCACATTGACTCTACCGTACCCCCTGTATATAGTTTTCCACATTGACTCTGTACCGTACCCTGTGGCTATAGCCTCCACATTGACTCTGTACCGGTACCCTGCATATAGTTCTACATTGACTCTGTACCAGTACCTCTGTATATAGCCTCCACATTGACTCTGTACCAGTACCCCTGTATATATAGCCTCCACACTGACTCTGTACCGTAATACCCTGTATATACCTTGACTTGCACCGGTACCCTGTATATAGCTCTCCACATTGTACCGTAACATCCTGTATATAGCCTCCACATTGATCTGTACCAGTAACACCCTGTATATAGCCTCCACATTGACCGTAACACCCTGTATATAGCCTCCCACCTTATAGCCGTAACACCCTGTATATAGCCTCCACTGTACCGTAACACCCTGTATATAGCCTCCACATTGTACCATAACACCCTGTATATAGCCTCCACATTGTACCGTAACACCCTGTATATAGCCTCCACATTGTACCGTAACACCCTGTATATAGCCTCCACATTGTACCGTAACACCTGTATATAGCCTCCACATTGTACCATAACACCCTGTATATAGCCTCCACATTGTACCGTAACACCCTGTATATAGCCTCACTGTTATTTTACTGGTGCTGTTTAAGTATGTTACCCTGTATTTAACACTTAAAGCATTGTTTGAAGGGCTTTTAAGGAAGCATTTCACTGTTTAATTATGTTACAAATCAAATTTGAGTTGAATTGGGCGTAAAGAAAAAAAAAGTCATTGATGGAAACGGGAGGCGGCTGCGGGAGTGAAGGCGGCTTTGCTACGGAGCCCGAAGCATTTCACTGACGGTATTTGAGCCCGCAGCGGCTACGGGGCCCGGAGCGGGAGCGGCTAAATCAAATTTGAGTTGAACTTTGGGCGTAAAAAGAAAAAAAAAGTCAAGTTTGATGGGCGGGAGCGGCTACGGGAGCCGGGAGCCCGGGAGCGGCTACGGGAGCCCGACGGGAGGCGGCTGCGGGAGCCCGACGGGAGGCGGCTCGGGAGCCCCGAGCGGCGGGAGCCCGACGGGAGGCGGCTCGGGAGCCCGGCGGGAGGCGGCTGCGGAGGCCGGACGACGGCGGCGGCTGGAGCCCGACGGGAGGCGGCTACGGGAACGGGGCGGCTACGGGAACCCGGCGGGGAGCGCTCACGGAGCCCGACGGGGAGCGCTGCGGAAGCCCGACGGGGGCTCGGGAACCGGGAGGCCGGGCCGGGGAGCGGCTACGGGAGCCCGGCGGGACGGGCGGCTACGGGAGGCCCGGCGGGAGCGGCTCGCGGGAGCCGGACGGGAGGCGGCTACGGGGAACCGGACGGGAGGCGGCTCGGGACGGGAGCCCGACGGCCGAGCGGCTACGGGAACCCGACGGGAGCGGACTCGGGACCGGAGGCGGCCCGAGCCGGACGGGGAGCGGCTGCGGGAGCCCGACGGGAGGCGGCTCGGGGCCCCGGGAACGGAGGCGGCTCACGGGAGCCCGACGGGGCGTGAGGGAGCCGGCCTAGGCGGGGAGGCGGCTATATTGTAATTTTCTGACCTGGTCTGGCGATGAACTGCCTGCTATATTTAGGGGACGCTGTGTCCCAACTTCCAAAATGGCACCCTATTCCCTATGTAGTGCACTACTTTTGACCAGAGCCACTATAAAGGGAATTAAGTCCCATTTGGGACACAACCACTGTCACGCTGGTGTCTCAGCACCGTGCCAACCAAAAACAACATTCATAAAAAATACAAATTGGATTTTTGAATGTAATCAGCAACCAGCAACTGATATGGAGGTTTTGCATTTCAGATGAAGTCAAGAGAATACAAAGGTTTGATTGTAGTGCATTACCCTGATAAGAAGTTAGCTTCTAACATGTCATGGTGTTTAAAAAAGAACAATGGGGGCAGGTGGTCAGCTGGTTGGCTAACTGTGGATCATTGCTGCTGTACAGGCTATGTGTATGGAAACACCTCATAGGAAGAGATCATGTACAGGGAAGGTATGTAGGCAGGCAGCAGTTGGAGCATGGGGAATAGCAACTCCGGCTTGTGAAATCAAATTTGATTTATCATAGTCTACAACTGCTGTTTACCAAGCATAACAGTGAAATGCTTACTTACAAACCTTACTTCCCAACAACACAGAGAGAAAAATAGATCATTTTTCCAAAAAAACAACCTGTTTTGCTGAATCTTTATGGGGTATTGTATTCATACAGTGCATTCAGGAAGCATTCAGACCCCTTCACCTTTTCCACATTTCGCTACATTACAGCCTTGTTCTAAAAAAGTAGTACATTATTTATTTTCCACACCAATAATTTTTTTTTTGAATAAGTCTGTGACGTAAACAAAATGTTGAAAAAGTGAAAGTCTGAGTCTTCCTGAATGCCCTGTATGAACACAATCACGAAAACAGGTTTTTAGATTTTTTTTTTTGCAAATGTATTAGAAAATAAAAACAGAATTACGCCTTATTTACATAAGTATTCAGACCCTTTGTGAAACTCAACATTTCACAAATTAACAAGGCACACCTGTTAATTGAAATGCATTCCAGAGTGACTACCTCAAGCTGCCGGTTGAGAGAATTCTAAGAGTGCCAAAGCTGTCATCAAGGCAAAGGGTGGCTACTTTGAAGAATCTCAAATATATTTGTTAAACACTTTGGTTACTCAAAATGTCCTCACTATTATTCTACAATGTAGAAAATAGTAAAAATAAAGAAAAACCCTTGAATGAGTAGGTGTCCAAAGCGTTGGACTGGTACTGTATATATCTATATCTATCTCGTACCCCTGCACATGGACTCAGTACTGGTACCCTGTGTATAAAGCCAAGTTATCGTTTCTCATTGCGTGTTTTATTTGTCATTTCCTTTCTCTTTGCATTGTTGGGAAGGCCCCTCACTAAGCATTTCACTGTTAGTCAACACCCGTTGTTCACCAAGCATGTGACAAAATAACATTTGATTTGAAGACTAGACCTACAATACTATACAGTTGAGTTCCCTCCTCTAGGATTTGTATGTATTTATTTTTATTTCACCTTTATTTAACCAGGTAGGCTAGTTGAGAACAAGTTCTCATTTACAACTGCGACCTGGCCAAAAGGATTCATGCCCAGGCTTAGCTTAGAATTTAACACCAATGTTGACCATTTAAAGATATTACATTGTCAAAATGAAGGTAAATTCTTAGCTACACCAGGCTGTGCCGATACATATAAAGCTAGTTTAGGGTGTCTCTTCAGACCAGAGCACTGGACCATGGTTTAAAATGTGTTGTTGTTATTGCTGAGGTTATTAAGACATTGACGGGGGCCGTGGGGCGCGGTCAGCTGAGCACATCCCAATGGGCAGTTTTACAAAATAAATAGTAATGCTGGTGGGGGAATAGGCTACCTGGCCGATACTTTGATCACAGAAGGGCTGTGGGAGGCACATAACTAGCTAGCTGACGTATACAGCCATGTTTCATGGTTAATTGATAAACTAGCTAACTTTAACTAGTAAGGATATTTGAAAGAGACATCTAGCTAATCACCTTGCCGAGTTGACGTTAATTAGCTTCCGGTTGCGAGTTAGCTTAGCTACCCGACCTTAGCTACTAGCCCTTAGCTACCCGGCCCTTAGCTACCCGGCCCTTAGCTACCCGGCCCTTAGCTACCCGGCCCTTAGCTACCCGGCCCTTAGCTACCCGGCCCTTAGCTACCCGGCCCTTAGCTACCCGGCCCTTAGCTACCCGGCCCTTAGCTACCCGGCCTTTAGCTACCCGCCCTTAGCTACCCGCCCTTAGCTACCCGGCCCTTAGCTACCCGGCCCTTAGCTACCCGGCCCTTAGCTACCCGGCCCTTAGCTACCCGGCCCTTAGCTACCCGGCCTTAGCTACCCGGCCTTAGCTACCCCGGCCCATAGCTACCCAGCCTTAGCTACCCGGCCTTAGCTACCCGGCCTTAGCTACCCGGCCTTAGCTACAAACCAGATGGCGAAACAAAGTCAACATGTAGTCGATAACATGTAAGATACTAACAAAACACATGTTTTCTTCAGTTAACTAGTCAGCTAATCTAAAACGAGCCGTTTAATTTGTGTACGGTTAGTCGAGCTAACAGCAGGGTAGGTGGCCTGTCCACCGTCCCCGGTGTTTCCTGCACCGACACGCCTCGGAAATACCTCACCTGGATGACCTCGTTGACCTCCCTGATACCTCCACCATATGCTGGAGTATCTGCTCGGCATCAGCACTTCGAAGCGGTAGTCCTCTTCCTCTTGCCGGTCCCTGACCACTTCCCCGGTCTCCAAACCTTCCGTCCCGTTCCCCTCCGGCCTCCGCGGGATCGACCAGTTCCACCTCGTCCTCGCCTAACTCAGGGTGTCTCCCCCGGTTCCTCTGCGCCGCTGTCTTCGCTACATTCGTCCTCGTCCAAGTCATAGTTATAACCTTCGTCTGAGTCCATTTGCTCGGTTAATAATCGAGACAAAACCCGATGTAGATGCTTGGAATGGGGCAGTTTGCTTGTTATGGAATGGATCCAAACAACAACAACAACAACAACAACAAAAAACACACGGTCGGGTCGGTCTTGTATTATTGTTTGTTTTTTCAGTTGTAGTGGAAATAACAACAAATGTCGCCGCTAGATGAAACCGTGCGCACAAAGACGCGGCGTCGTGACGCACGTCAGTTGGATGACTCGGGGCGAAATAACAACAGGGTCGTGGCTAGAAGGATCTAACTTTTTGTCGAATTAACGTGAAAAAGTGCAAATTCTTTGCCTTTTATTTTATTTTTTTTTTAACTAACCCTAACTCTTTTTCCTAACCTTAACTTAATTCTCCAAACCTGCTACGAAACGTAAAAAATATACTAATAGTGAACCATAATTAATACAAATCCATTCATTAATATAAATACAAATCTGACGTTAATTTGACAAAAGATGAAAACCTTCTAAGCTATGATCTAAAAAGATGCTGACAATGTTGTGTATTTTATTATCCGTATTTTAAATGAAGTAAATTAAAATAATGTTTTGTGTTATATTGAGTGCAGCGCAATGTTTATTTATTTATTTGTAAGTCACTACGGAAGTTGTAGAGCGCAGTTACATTTGGCTTAAAAGCATTTTAAAACTCCATGGGTTGAAGTAGTAAGACATAGATGTTATTGTTGTAAAAAAAACTGAGTGTGCTTCATTTACTATCATCCTACATTAAAATATTGAATTATTTTGTCACATTTATTTTATATTATGCCAATTTCCTCAATGTGGACAATTTGTGGTACTGCATTTTCACCGCAGAATTACGCATCCTTTTTGCTTCAGATTGGTGACGTTCATATAAAAGTTTACAGTCATCACGAATACAGTAAATTGATTGCTTTAAACAGATTCATATATTTGGCTTGGTACTACAGGCGCCTGTCCGTCTCAGGACATAAACGTCTCGGCATTAAAAGTCGATGGCAAACAAATTCACGGATTTGACAGTCATGCTATCACTAAAATGAAAGCCAACCTCTTTGTCACTTTGTAGAACGACCTGTGAGGTGATGATTCATTTCAGTGAAATTAAAATTTGAAAAAAGCAGAATCTCCATTTAACATTCTAGAATTTAGATAACTGTCTTCAACCAATGGTCTTCTAACCAGTGATGTTAAATAGTGTTTGCTTAAACAGTGCATACACACCGAATGTTTGGCCCCTGTGCTATTGATTTCAACATGTTATAGCTGGAAGTGATTAACACATATTTTTTTGTTGTTGTTACATTTGGCGACAGATGCAATTTTCTGTGGTGGTTTGGGGAGAGAGAGCGAGAGTTGCACCCCTTCTGAAAAAACCTACACTCGATCCCTCCGATGTCAACAACTACAGACCAGTATCCCTTCTTTCTTTTCTCTCCAAAACTCTTGAACGTGCCGTCCTTGGTCAGCTCTCCCGCTATCTCTCTCAGAATGACCTTCTTGATCCAAATCAGTCAGGTTTCAAGACTAGTCATTCAACTGAGACTGCTCTTCTCTGTATCACGGAGGCGCTCCGCACCGCTAAAGCTAACTCTCTCTCCTCTGCTCTCATCCTTCTAGACCTATCGGCTGCCTTCGATACTGTGAACCATCAGATCCTCCTCTCCACCCTCTCCGAGTTGGGCATCTCCGGCGCGGCCCACGCTTGGATTGCGTCCTACCTGACAGGTCGCTCCTACCAGGTGGCGTGGCGAGAATCTGTCTCCTCACCACGCGCTCTCACCACTGGTGTCCCCCAGGGCTCTGTTCTAGGCCCTCTCCTATTCTCGCTATACACCAAGTCACTTGGCTCTGTCATAACCTCACATGGTCTCTCCTATCATTGCTATGCAGACGACACACAATTAATCTTCTCCTTTCCCCCTTCTGATGACCAGGTGGCGAATCGCATCTCTGCATGTCTGGCAGACATATCAGTGTGGATGACGGATCACCACCTCAAGCTGAACTTCGGCAAGACGGAGCTGCTCTTCCTCCCGGGGAAGGACTGCCCGTTCCATGATCTCGCCATCACGGTTGACAACTCCATTGTGTCCTCCTCCCAGAGCGCTAAGAACCTTGGCGTGATCCTGGACAACAAACTGTCGTTCTCAACTAACATCAAGGCGGTGGCCCGTTCCTGTAGGTTCATGCTCTACAACATCCGCAGAGTACGACCCTGCCTCACACAGGAAGCGGCGCAGGTCCTAATCCAGGCACTTGTCATCTCCCGTCTGGATTACTGCAACTCGCTGTTGGCTGGGCTCCCTGCCTGTGCCATTAAACCCCTACAACTCATCCAGAACGCCGCAGCCCGTCTAGTGTTCAACCTTCCCAAGTTCTCTCACGTCACCCCGCTCCTCCGCTCTCTCCACTGGCTTCCAGTTGAAGCTCGCATCCGCTACAAGACCATGGTGCTTGCCTACGGAGCTGTGAGGGGAACGGCACCTCAGTACCTCCAGGCTCTGATCAGGCCCTACACCCAAATAAGGGCACTGCGTTCATCCACCTCTGGCCTGCTCGCCTCCCTACCACTGAGGAAGTACAGTTCCCGCTCAGCTCAGTCAAAACTGTTCGCTGCTCTGGCTCCCCAATGGTGGAACAAACTCCCTCACGACGCCAGGACAGCGGAGTCAATCACCACCTTCCGGAGACACCTGAAACCCCACCTCTTTAAGGAATACCTAGGATAGGATAAAGTAATCCTTCTCACCCCCCCTTAAAATATTTAGATGCACTATTGTAAAGTGGTTGTTCCACTGGATGTCATAAGGTGAATGCACCAATTTGTAAGTCGCTCTGGATAAGAGCGTCTGCTAAATGACTTAAATGTAATGTAAA
>NW_025751189.1:0-5000 GCF_021184085.1 Oncorhynchus gorbuscha
GGGACATTCAGGCGAGTCTTGTGAGGCCTGTGGGACATTCAGACGAGTTTTGTGAGGCCTGTGGGACATTCAGACGAGTGCTTGTGAGGCCTGTGGGACATTCAGACGAGTCTTGTGAGGCTCTGTGGGTGTCCAAGAGGGAAACAACCGACGTGTCCGTGTTCGTTAGAGTCTCACCTTTCCACAGGTTAATACTAGTGTCTGGACATTCAAACTGTTTGGATGCTACAGACATCATTATTGTTGTTTATCATTCCAAATAGTAGTAGTGGTATGGGTGGTAATGATGAAGGTGGTTGTGGTAATGATAGCAGTTTAGTGGTGGTGGTAATGATGAAGGTGGTTGTGGTAATGATAGCAGTTTAGTGGTGTGTAATGATGAAGGTGGTGGTGGTAATGATGGTGGTGGTGGTAGTAGTAGTGGTATGGATGGTAATGGTAATGATAACAGTTTAGTGGTGGTGGTGGTGGTGGTAATGATGATGGTAGTTGTAGTAGTAGTGGTATGGATGGTAATGGTAATGATAACAGTTTAGTGGTGGTGGTGGTGGTGGTGGTAGTAGTAATGATGATGGTGGTGGTGTAATGATGATGGTGGTTGTAGTAGTAGTGGTATGGATGGTAATGGTAATGATAACAGGTTGGTGGCGGTAATGATGATGGTGGTAATGATAGGCGGTGGTGGTAGTAGTGGTATGGATGGTAGTTGCAATGATGGTGGTGGTGGTGGTAATGATGATGGTAGTTGCAGTAGTAGTGGTATGGATGGTAATGGTAATGATAACAGCTTAGTGGTGGTGGTGGTGGTATTAGTACGATGATGATGGTGGTGAAGATGATGGTATTAGTAGCAGTGGTATGGGTGGTAATGGTAATGATAACAGCTTAGTGTGTGGTGGTGGTAGTGGTAACGATGATGGTGGTAGTGGGTAATGATGATGGTAGTTGTAGTAGTAGTGGTATGGATGGTAATGGTAATGATAACAGTTTAGTGGTGGTGGTGGTAGTGAAGTAGTAATAATGATGATGGTGGTGGTGGTAATGATGATGGTGGTTGTAGTAGTAGTGGTATGGATGGTAATGGTAATTGATAACAGTTTAGTGGTGGTGGAAGTACGAAGAAGGTGGTAATGATAATAGTTGATGATGGTGGTAGTGGTAATGATGATGGTGGTTGTAGTAGTAGTGGTATGGATGGTAATGGTAATGATAACAGTTTAGTGGTGGTGGTGGTGGTATTAGTAATGATGATGATGGTGGTAGTGGTAATGATGATGGTAGTTGTAGTAGTAGTGGTATGGGTGGTAATGGTAATGATAACAGTTTTGTGATGGTGGTGGTGGTGGTGGTGGTGGTAATGATGATGGTGGTGGTAGTAGTAATGGTATGGATGGTAATGGTAATGATAACAGTTTAGTGGTAGTGGTGGTAATGATGATGGTGGTGGTAGTAGTAGTGGTATGGATGGTAGTGGTAATGATAACAGTTTAGTGGTGGTGGTGGTAATGATGATGGTGGTAATGATGATGGTGGTGGTGGTGGTAATGATGATGGTAGTTGTAGTAGTAGTGGTATGGATGGTAATGGTAATGATAACAGTTTAGTGGTGGTGGTGGTGGTATTAGTAATGATGATGATGGTAGTGGTAATGATGATGGTGGTTGTAGTAGTAGTGGTATGGATGGTAATGGTAATGATAACAGTTTAGTGGTGGTGGTAGTAGTAATGATGATGGTGGTGGTGGTAATGATGGTGGTGGTTGTAGTAGTAGTGGTATGGATGGTAATGATAACAGTGGTAACAGTGGTGGTGGTGGTAATGATGAAGGTGGTGGTGGTAATGATGAAGGTGGTGGTGGTAATGATGAAGGTGATGGTGGTAATGATGATGGTGGTGGTAGTAGTAATGATGATGGTGGTGGTAGTAGTAATGATGATGGTGGTGGTGGTGGTAATGATGATGGTAGTTGTAGTAGTAGTGGTATGGGTGGTAATGGTAATGATAACAGTTTATTGGTGATGGATGTAATGAAGGTGGTGATGATAACAGTTTAGTGGTGGTGGTGGTGGTAATGATATTGGTGGTGGTGGTAATGATGATGGTGGTTGTAGTAGTAGTGGTATGGATGGTAATGATAATGTAAATTTGTAAGTCGCTCTGGATAAGAGCGTCTGCTAAATGACTTAAACGTAATGTAATGTAAATGTAATGGTAATGATAACAGTTTAATGATTGTGGTGGTGGTGGTAGTAGTAATGATGATGGTAGTGGTGGTAATGATGATGGTAGTTGTAGTACTTGTAGTAGTAGTGGTATGGATGTAATGATAACAGTTTAGTGATGATGGTGGTTGTAGTCCTGATATAAAGGAGAAGATGACCGTTATTTAGTTATAGTTTCATTTAGTAATGATGATGGTGGTTGTAGTACTGATATAAAGGAGAAGATGACCGTTATTTAGTTATAAGTTAGTTATAGTTTCATTTAGTAATGATGATGGTGGTTGTAGTACTGATATAAAGGAGAAGATGACCGTTATTTAGTTATAGTTTCATTTAGTAATGATGATGGTGGTTGTAGTAGTGATGATGGTGGTTGTAGTACTGATATAAAGGAGAAGATGACCGTTATTTAGTTATAGTTTCATTTAGTACTGATGATGGTGGTTGTAGTAATGATGATGGTGGTTGTAGTACTGATATAAAGGAGAAGATGACCGTTATTTAGTTATAGTTTCATTTAGTAATGATGATGGTGGTTGTAAGTACTGATATAAAAGGAGAAGATGACCGTTATTTGAGTTATAGTTTCATTTAGTAGTGATGATGGTGGTTGTAGTACTGATATAAAGGAGAAGATGACCGTTATTTAGTTATAGTTTCATTTAGTAGTGATGATGGTGGTTGTAGTACTGATATAAAGGAGAAGATGACCGTTATTTAGTTATAGTTTCATTTAGTAATGATGATGGTGGTTGTAGTACTGATATAAAGGAGAAGATGACCGTTATTTAGTTATAGTTTCATTTAGTAGTGATGATGGTGGTTGTAGTAACGATGATGGTGGTTGTAGTACTGAATAGGAGAAGATGACCGTTATTTAGTTATAGTTTCATTTAGTAGTGATGATGGTGGTTGTAGTACTGATATAAAGGAGAAGATGACCGTTTATTTAGTTATAGTTTCATTTAGTAGTGATGATGGTGGTTGTAGTACTGATATAAAGGAGAAGATGACCGTTATTTAGTTATAGTTTCATTTAGTAGTGATGATGGTGGTTGTAGTAGTGATGATGGTGGTTGTAGTACTGATATAAAGGAGAAGATGACCGTTATTTAGTTATAGTTATAGTTTCATTTAGTAGTGATGATGGTGGTTGTAGTACTGATATAAAGGAGAAGATGACCGTTATTTAGTTATAGTTTCATTTAGTAGTGATGATGGTGGTTGTAGTACTGATATAAAGGAGAAGATGACCGTTATTTAGTTATAGTTTCATTTAGTAGTGATGATGGTGGTTGTAGTAATGATGATGGTGGTTGCTAATAAAGGAGAAGATGACCGTTATTTAGTTATAGTTTCATTTAGTAGTGATGATGGTGGTTGTAGTACTGATATAAAGGAGAAGATGACCGTTATTTAGTTATAGTTTCATTTAGTAGTGATGATGGTGGTTGTAGTACTGATATAAAGGAGAAGATGACCGTTATGTTAGTTATAGTTTCATTTAGTAGTGATGATGGTAGTTGTAGTAATGATGATGGTGGTTGTAGTACTGATATAAAGGAGAAGATGACCGTTATTTAGTTATAAGGTAGTTATAGTTTCATTTAGTAGTGATGATGGTAGTTGTAGTAATGATGATGGTAGTTGTAGTACTGATATAAAGGAGAAGATGACCGTTATTTAGTTATAGTTTCATTTAGTAGTGATGATGGTGGTTGTAGTAGTGATGATGGTGGTTGTAGTACTGATATAAAGGAGAAGATGACCGTTATTTAGTTATAGTTAGTTATAGTTTCATTTAGTAATGATGATGGTGGTTGTAGTACTGATATAAAGGAGAAGATGACCGTTATTTAGTTATAGTTTCATTTAGTAATGATGATGGTGGTTGTAGTAACGATGAGGTGGTTATAAAGGAGAAGATGACCGTTATTTAGTTATAGTTTCATTTAGTAATGATGATGGTGGTTGTAGTAATGATGATGGTGGTTGTAGTACTGATATAAAGGAGAAGATGACCGTTATTTAGTTATAGTTTCATTTAGTAATGATGATGGTGGTTGTAGTACTGATATAAAGGAGAAGATGACCGTTATTTAGTTATAGTTTCATTTAGTAGTGATGATGGTGGTTGTAGTACTGATATAAAGGAGAAGATGACCGTTATTTAGTTATAGTTTCATTTAGTAGTGATGATGGTGGTTGTAGTACTGATATAAAGGAGAAGATGACCGTTATTTAGTTATAAGTTAGTTATAGTTTCATTTAGTAATGATGATGGTGGTTGTAGTACTGATATAAAGGAGAAGATGACCGTTATTTAGTTATAGTTTCATTTAGTAGTGATGATGGTGGTTGTAGTACTGATATAAAGGAGAAGATGACCGTTATTTAGTTATAGTTTCATTTAGTAGTGATGATGGTGGTTGTAGTACTGATATAAAGGAGAAGATGACCTTATTTAGTTATAGTTTCATTTAGTAGTGATGATGGTGGTTGTAGTACTGATATAAAGGAGAAGATGACCGTTATTTAGTTATAGTTTCATTTAGTAGTGATGATGGTGGTTGTAGTACTGATATAAAGGAGAAGATGACCGTTATTTAGTTATAAGTTAGTTATAGTTTCATTTAGTAATGATGATGGTGGTTGTAGTACTGATATAAAGGAGAAGATGACCGTTATTTAGTTATAGTTTCATTTAGTAGTGATGATGGTGGTTGTAGTACTGATATAAAGGAGAAGATGACCGTTATTTAGTTATAGTTTCATTTA
>NW_025751189.1:10000-16167 GCF_021184085.1 Oncorhynchus gorbuscha
AGAGTGCAACACCAGTTGGAAAAAGACATGAATGATAAACACAGAGCTCTCCAGATCGACAGCCACTGTCACACACTGACCAACTGTTCTCCTGCAACCAGTTATTACCCTGACCTCAGCCTGGTAGATACCAGGTAACACTGACCAACTGTTCTCCTGCTACCAGCTATTACCCTGACCTCAGCCTGGTAGATACCAGGTAACACTGACCAACTGTTCTCCTGCTACCAGCTATTACCCTGACCTCAGCCTGGTAGATACCAGGTAACACTGACCAACTGTTCTCCTGCTACCAGCTATTACCCTGACCTCAGCCTGGTAGATACCAGGTAACACTGACCAACTGTTCTCCTGCTACCAGTTATTACCCTGACCTCAGCCTGGTAGATACCAGGTAACACTGACCAACTGTTCTCCTGCTACCAGCTATTACCCTGACCTCAGCCTGGTAGATACCAGGTAACACTGACCAACTGTTCTCCTGCTACCAGCTATTACCCTGACCTCAGCCTGGTAGATACCAGGTAACACTGACCAACTGTTCTCCTGCTACCAGCTATTACCCTGACCTCAGCCTGGTAGATACCAGGTAACACTGACCAACTGTTCTCCTGCTACCAGTTATTACCTCAGCCTGGTAGATACCAGTTAACACTGACCAACTGTTCTCCTGCTACCAGTTATTACCTCAGCCTGGTAGATACCAGGTAACACTGACCAACTGTTCTCCTGCTACCAGTTATTACCCTGACCTCAGCCTGGTAGATACCAGGTAACACTGACCAACTGTTCTCCTGCTACCAGTTATTACCTCAGCCTGGTAGATACCAGGTAACACTGACCAACTGTTCTCCTGCTACCAGTTATTACCCTGACCTCAGCCTGGTAGATACCAGTAACACTGACCAACTGTTCTCCTGCTACCAGTTATTACCCTGACCTCAGCCTGGTAGATACCAGGTAACACTGACCAACTGTTCTCCTGCTACCAGTTACTACCTCAGCCTGGTAGATGCCAGGTAACACTGACCAACTGTTCTCCTGCTACCAGTTATTATTACCTCAGCCTGGTAGATACCAGGTAACACTGACCAACTGTTCTCCTGCTACCAGTTATTACCCTGACCTCAGCCTGGTAGATACCAGGTAACACTGACCAACTGTTCTCCTGCTACCAGTTATTACCTCAGCCTGGTAGATACCAGGTAACACTGACCAACTGTTCTCCTGCTACCAGTTATTACCCTGACCTCAGCCTGGTAGATACCAGGTAACACTGACCAACTGTTCTCCTGCTACCAGTTATTACCCTGACCTCAGCCTGGTAGATACCAGGTAACACTGACCAACTGTTCTCCTGCTACCAGCTATTACCCTGACCTCAGCCTGGTAGATACCAGGTAACACTGACCAACTGTTCTCCTGCTACCAGTTATTACCTGACCTCAGCCTGGTAGATACCAGGTAACACTGACCAACTGTTCTCCTGCTACCAGTTATTACCCTGACCTCAGCCTGGTAGATACCAGGTAACACTGACCAACTGTTCTCCTGCTACCAGCTATTACCCTGACCTCAGCCTGGTAGATACCAGGTAACACTGACCAACTGTTCTCCTGCTACCAGTTATTACCTCAGCCTGGTAGATACCAGGTAACACTGACCAACTGTTCTCCTGCTACCAGTTATGACCTCAGCCTGGTAGATACCAGGTAACACTGACCAACTGTTCTCCTGCTACCAGCTATTACCCTGACCTCAGCCTGGTAGATACCAGGTAACACTGACCAACTGTTCTCCTGCTACCAGTTATTACCCTGACCTCAGCCTGGTAGATACCAGGTAACACTGACCAACTGTTCTCCTGCTACCAGCTATTACTCTGACCTCAGCCTGGTAGATACCAGGTAACACTGACCAACTGTTCTACTGCTACCAGTTATTACCCTGACCTCAGCCTGGTAGATACCAGGTAACACTGACCAACTGTTCTCCTGCTACCAGATATTACCCTGACCTCAGCCTGGTAGATACCAGGTAACACTGACCAACTGTTCTCCTGCTACCAGTTATTACCCTGACCTCAGCCTGGTAGATACCAGGTAACACTGACCAACTGTTATAGTGTCTTGGTTCAGTATTCAGGAGGTCAACATGTGATTTGTCCCTCCTCCTCCCTGTAGTGTCCTCAGTGCCGGGTGTTCAGTATTCCAGGAGGACAACATGTTATTTGTCTCTGCTCCCTCCTGTAGTGTCTCAGTGCCGGTGTCTTGGGTTCAGTATTCAGGAGGACAACATGATTTGTCCCTCCTCCTCCCTGTAGTGTCTCAGTGCCGGTGTTCAGTATTCAGGAGGACAACATGTGATTTGTCCCTCCTCCCTCCCTGTAGTGTCTCAGTGTCTTGGGTTCAGTATTCAGGAGGACAACATGTGATTTGTCCCTCCTCCCTCCCTGTAGTGTCTCAGTGGCGGTGTTCAGTATTCAGGAGGACAACATGTGATTTGTCCCTGCTCCCTCCCTGTAGTGTCTCAGTGCCGGTGTCTTGGGTTCAGTATTCGGAGGACAACATCGGGAAGTCGGCGTCGGAGAGACGAGCCACGCGGGAGCTAACGGAGCTGGTGGAGGGAACCCTGGTTGCCGCGGCGAGAGACATGTGGTCTCAGTACAACCGTGTCAACGCTGCCTTCACACTCCGTGTCAACCAGACCACACACACGCTAGGAACACGCTTACAACAGCACCTGGCCAAGGTGGGGGGTCTGTGTGTGTATTTTCACAGTTGTGTGTGTGTTTCTGTGTGCTGACTCCCTCTCCCTCTCCATCTCTCTCCAGACCCTGCAGGAGATGCATCAGACGGAGCGTACCATCTCAGATTTGAGGGGTCCATCTGGGCGATGAGAGCTCCCTCAGAGTGGCTCAGTCTAGGCTGAGGAACGCACCTATAGACCTAACATAGAGCTCTGCAGGGACCAACCACACACCAGGTAACACACTGAGACACACACAGCAGGTAACACACACTGAGACACACACTGAGACACACACACACACACACTGAGACATACTGAGACACACACACACACACACACACGAAGTAACACACACTGAGACACACACACACCAGGTAACACACTGAGACAGACACACACACCAGGTAACACACACTGAGACACACACACACCAGGTAAATACACACACTGAGACACACACACACCAGGTAAACACACTGAGACAGACAGACACACACACACACCAGGTAACACACACACATCAGATACACACCAGGTAACACACACTCTCATGCTTACAAACATAGCAAAATGAACAGTAAACATCACCACAGAAGTTCTTAAAAGAATAAAGACATTAGACATGCCCTCTCTCTCTCTCTCTCTCTCTCTCTCTCTCTCTCTCTCTCCCCCTCTCTCTCTCTCTCTCTCTCACTCTCTCTCTCTCCCTCTTTCTCTCTCTCTCTCTTCTCTCTCTCTCTCTCTCTCTCTCTCTCTCTCTCTCTCACCCCTCTCTCTCTCTCTCTCTCTCTCCCTCTCTCTCTCTCTCTCTCTCTCTCTCTCTCTCTCTCTCTCTCTCTCTCTCTCTCTCTCACACCCCTCACCTCTCTCTCTCTCTCTCTCTCTCTCTCTCTCTCTCTCTCTCTCTCTCTCACCCCTCTCTCTCTCTCTACCTCTCACCCTCTCTCTCTCTCCTCTCTATCTCTCTCCTCCCAGGTTGCTGTCTGAGGTGTCTGCTCTCCAGACTGTTTTATCTCTGAGACAGAGGTTGTTCGAGCTCCAGCTGTCTCTGCAGCTGGCTGGCTGTAAGAGTGTTTTAGAACAGGAGCTTTACACTAAGGCCCACTCCCTGTTTATCGACCAGGAGAGATGTCTAGGACTCCGCAAGACTTACCCCTCCACCCCTAGACTGGTGGGATACACATAGACAAGACATACCCCTCCACCCCTAGACTGGTAGGATACACATAGACAAGACATACCCCTCCACCCCTAGACTGGTAGGATACACATAGACAAGACATACCCCTCCACCCCTAGACTGGTAGGATACACATAGACAAGACATACCCCTCCACCCTTAGACTGGTGGGATACACATAGACAAGACATAAACAGACACATAGACAGAGCGAAGGTCCTTTCTCTTTCTTCTTCTGTGGTTCTGTTGAATAAAGGTGTTTAAGTCATATCTAGTGTCCCATTCTCTCCTGTCATTCATATCTAGTGTCCCATTCTCTCCTGTCATTCATATCTAGTGTCCCATTCTCTCCTGTCATTCATATCTAGTGTCCCATTCTCTCCTGTCATTCATATCTAGTGTCCCATTCTCTCCTGTCATTCATATCTAGTGTCCCATTCTCTCCTGTCATTCATATCTGGTCCCATTCTCTCCTGTCATTCATATCTAGTGTCCCATTCTCTCCTGTCATTCATATCTGGTCCCATTCTCTCCTGTCATTCATATCTAGTGTCCCATTCTCTCCTGTCATTCATATCTAGTGTCCCATTCTCTCCTGTCATTCATATCTAGTGTCCCATTCTCTCCTGTCATTCATATCTGGTCCCATTCTCTCCTGTCATTCATATCTGGTCCCATTCTCTCCTGTCATTCATATCTAGTGTCCCATTCTCTCCTGTCATTCATATCTGGTCCCATTCTCTCCTGTCATTCATATCTAGTGTCCCATTCTCTCCTGTCATTCATATCTGGTCCCATTCTCTCCTGTCATTCATATCTAGTGTCCCATTCTCTCCTGTCATTCATATCTGGTCCCATTCTCTCCTGTCATTCATATCTGGTCCCATTCTCTCCTGTCATTCATATCTAGTGTCCCATCCCTTCCTGTCATTCAGATCTAGTGTCCCATTCTCTCCTGTCATTCAGATCTGGTCCCACCTTCTCCTGTCATTCCATGATCTAGTGTCCCATTCTCTCCTGTCGGTCTTGATCAGTGTCCTATCTTCTTCCGTCATTCAGATCTGGTCCATTTTCCTGTCATTCATATCTAGTGTCCTATTCTCTCCTGTCAGTTCATATCTGGTCCCATTCTCTCCTGTCATTCATATCTGGTCCATTCTTCCTGTCATTCAGATCTAGTGTCCCATTCTCTCCTGGTCATTCATATCTAGTGTCCCATTCTCTCCTGTCATCTGGGCATTATATTCGTCCCATTCTCTCCTGTCATTCATATCTGGTCCCATTCTCCTGTCATTCAGATCTAGTGTCCCATTCTCTCCTGTCATTCATATCTGGTGTCCCATTATCTCCCCGTCAGTAACTAACAGTATAAATATTGAAGCAAGTCCAAAATAGCTGCACAGTCTAAATAGCTAACAGTATAAATAGCTAACAGTATAAATAGCTAACAGTATAAATAGATAACAGTATAAATAGTTAACAGTATATATAGCTAACAGTATAAATAGCTACAGTATAAATAGCTAACAGTCTAAATAGCTAACAGTATAAATAACAACAGTATAAATAGATAACATTCTAAAAAGCTAAGAGTCTAAATAGTCAATGTTATAAATAGCTAACAGTATAAATAACTAACAGTATGAAGAATAGCACAGTCTAAATAGCTAACAGTATAAATAACTAACAGAATAAAATAGCTAACAGTATAAATAGCTAACAGTCTAAATAGCTAACAGTATAAATAGCTAACAGTCTAAATAGCTAAGAGTCTAAATAGCTAACAGTATAAATAACCAACAGTATAAATACGTCGCTCCAACGGGTAGTATAACTTTTCATTATATTTCATTATATCACAACGGTTTGATTTGTCTTATCTTAGCAATTTCTTCTCAGCTAGCCACATAGCCGTTTCTTGTATCAAAGATAATTTAATTATCGATTCGCCGTCCTAACGTAGTTCACTAGCCAGCTAGCTAACGTCCACTGATTAGCTGCACTGAGAAACTATTACACTCAATCAGAACTAATTTGATTAGTTTAGTGTTAGCTACCTACATAGCTGTCTTTGCTGTCTTCGTATCATCGTATCATCGTATCCAAGATAATTGTGTTGTTTAGGTTTAGAGTGTGTAGTCTTAGAGTGATTATCTTAATTTACCGAGGTTAGCTAGCCAGCTATTTGTCGTCCTTAACGTAGGTGACTCTGCTAGCTAGCCAACCTGCTAGCTAG
>NW_025751190.1:0-12500 GCF_021184085.1 Oncorhynchus gorbuscha
CCTCCCCTGTATATATATAGTCTCCCCTCCCCCTGTATATATATAGTCTCCTCCCCCTGTATATATATAGTCTCCTGTATATATAGTCTCCCCTCCTATATATATAGTCTCCCCTCCCCTGTATATATATAGTCTCCTCCCCCCTGTATATATATATATATATATATATATATATATATATATAGTCTCCCCTCCCCCTGCATATATATATATATATATAGTCTCCCCTGTATATATATAGTCCTCCCCCTGTATATATATAGTCTCCCCCTCCCCCTGTATATATAGTCTCCCCTCCCCCTGTATATATAGTCTCCCTCCCCTGCATATATATATATATAGTCTCCCCTCCCCCTGTATATATATAGTCTCCCCTCCATATATATATATATATATATATATAGTCTCCTCCCCCTGTATAGTCTCCCCTCCCCTGTATATATATAGTCTCCCCTCCCCCTGTATATATATATATATATATAGTCTCCCCTCCCCCTGTATATATATATATATATATATATATATAGTCTCCCCTCCCCCTGTATATATATATATAGTCTCCCCTCCCCTCCCCTGTATATATATATAGTCTCCCTCACCCTATATATATATAGTCTCCCCTCCCCATGTATATATATATAGTCTCCCCTCCCCCTGTATATATATAGTCTCCCCTCCCCTGTATATATATAGTCTCCCCTCCCCATGTATATATATAGTCTCCCCCTGTATATATATATATATATATATATATAGTCTCCCCACCCCCTATATATATAGTCTCCCCTCCCTGTATATATAGTCTCCTCCTCCCCCCTGTATATAGTCTCCCCTCCCCTGTATATATATATATATATATATAGTCTCCCCTCCCCTGCTGTATATATATAGTCTCCTCCCCCCTGTATATATATAGTCTCCCCTCCCCTGTATATATATATAGTCTCCCCACTCCCCTGTATATATAGTCTCCCCTCCCCCTTTATATATATATAGTCTCCCTCTATATATATATATATAGTCTCCCCTGTATATATATAGTCTCCCCACCCCTGTATATATAGTCTCCTCCCCCTGTATATATAGTCTCCCCTCCCCCTGTATATATAGTATATATATAGTCTCCCCCTCCCTGTATATATATAGTCTCCCTCCCCTGTATATATATAGTCTCCCCTCCCCCTGTATATATATAGTCTCCCCTCCCCTGTATATATATAGTCTCCCCTCTCCTGTATATATATAGTCTCCCCTCCCCTGTATATATAGTCTCCCCTCCTGTATATATATATATATATAGTCTCCCCTCCCCCTGTATATATATATATAGTCTCCCCCACCCCCTGCATAGTCTATATATATAGTCTCCCTCTCCTGTATATAGCCTCCCCCACCCCCTGTATATATATAGTCTCCCCCTGTATATATATAGTCTCCTCCCCATGTATATATATATATAGTCTCCCCCTCCCCCTGCTAGTCTCCCTCCCCCTGTATATATATAGTCTCCCCCTCCCCTGTATATATATAGTCTCCCCTCCCCTCCCTGTATATATATAGTCTCCCCTCCCCTGTATATATAGTCTCCCCTCCCCTGTATATATATAGTCCCCCTCCCCCTGTATATAGTCTCCCACACCCTGTATATATATATATATATATATATAGTCTCCTCCCCCTGTATATATATATAGTCTCCCTCCCCTGTATATATATAGTCTCCCCTCCCCCTGTATATATAGTCTCCCTAGTCTCCCCTCCTGTATATATATAGTCTCCCCTCCCCCTGTATATATATAGTCTCCCCTCCCCCTATAGTCCCCCTCCCCCTGTATATATAGTCTCCCCTCCCCCATGTATATATATAGTCTCCCCTCCCCTGTATATATATAGTCTCCCCTCCCCTGTATATATATATATATATATAGTCTCCCCTCCCCCTGTATATATATATATAGTCTCCCTCCCCCTGTATATATATAGTCTCCCCATATATATATATATATAGTCTCCCCTCCCCTGTATATATATAGTCTCCCCCTCCCCCTGTATAGTCTCCCCTCCTATATATATAGTCTCCCCTCCCCCTGTATATATATAGTCTCCCTCCCCCTGTATATATATATAGTCTCCCCTCCCCTGTATATATATATATAGTCTCCCCCATATATATATATAGTCTCCCCCTCTCCCCTTATATATATATATAGTCTCCCTCCCTGTATATATATATAGTCTCCCCTCCCCCTGTATATATATAGTCTCCCCTCCCTGTATATATAAGTCTCCCCTCCCCCTGTATATATATAGTCTCCTCCCCTGTATATATATAGTCTCCCACTCCCCTGTATATATATATATATATGTATATATAGTCTCCCTCCCCCTGTATATATATATATAGTCTCCCCCCCCCCTGTATATATATAGTCTCCCCTCCCCCTGTATATATATAGTCCCCTATATATATAGTCTCCCACCCCCTGCATATATATATATATATAGTCTCCCTCCCCCTGTATATATATATATATATATATATATATATAGTCTCCCCACCCCCTGTATATATATATAGTCTCCCCTCCCCCTGTATATATATAGTCTACCCCCTGTATATATATAGTCTCCCCTCCCCCTGTATATATATAGTCTCCCCTCCCCCTGTATATATATAGTCTCCCCTCCCCCTGTATATATATAGTCTCCCCTCCCCCTGTATATATATATATAGTCTCCCCTCCCCTGCATATATATATATATATAGTCTCCCCTTCCCCTTGTATATATATATAGTCTCCCACTCCCCCTGTATAGAAATATATAGTCTCCCTCCCCCTGTATATATATATAGTCTCCCCCTCCCCCTGTATATATATAGTCTCCTCCCCCTGTATATATATATATATAGTCTCCCCTCCCCCTGCATATATATATATAGTCTCCTCCCCATGTATATATATATAGTCTCTCCCACCCCTGTATATATATAGTCTCCCCCCCCTGTATATATATATATATATAGTCTCCCCCTCCCTGTATATATAGTCTCCCTCCCCCTGTATATATATATAGCCTCCCCCACCCCTGTATATATATAGTCTCCCCTCCCCCTGTATATATATAGTCTCCCCTCCCCCTGTATATATATATATAGTCTCCCCTCTCCCTGCATATATATATATAGTCTCCCCTCCCCTGTATATATATATATAGTCTCCCCTCCCCCTTATATATATATATATAGTCTCCCCTCCCCCTGTATATATATAAATATTCTCCCCACCCCCTGTATATATATAGTCTCCCCTCCCCCTGTATATATATATAGTCTCCCCTCCCCCTGTATATATATAGTCTCCCCTCCCCCCTGTATATATATATATAGTCTCCCCCCTCCCCTCCCCTTGTATATATATATAGTCTCCCGTCCCCTGTATAGAATATATATAGTCTCCCCTCCCCCCTGTATATATATATAGTCTCCTTCCTTGTATATATATATATAGTCTCCCCCTCCCCCTGTATATATATATAGTCTCCCCTCCCCTGTATATATATAGTCTCCCCTCCCCCTGTATATATATAGTCTCCCCTCCCCCTGTATATATATATATATATAGTCTCTCCTCCCTGCATATATATATATAGTCTCCCCACCCCCTGTATATATCCCCCATATATATATATAGTCTCCCCCCCCCCTGTATATATATATATATAGTCTCCCTCCCTCATGTATATATATATAGTCTCCCCTCCCCCTGCATATATATATATATAGTCTCCCCCTGTATATATATATATATAGTCTCCCCCTGTATATATATATATATAGTCTCCCCACCCCTGTATATATATAGTCTCCCCTCCCCTGTATATATATATATATATATATAGTCTCCCCTCCCCTGTATATATATATATATATAGTCTCCGTCCCCCTGTATATATATAGTCTCCCCCCCCTGTATATATAGTCTCCCCACCCCCTGTATATATATAGTCTCCCTCCCCCTGTATATATATATATATAGTCTCCCCTCCCCCTGTATATATATATATATAGTCTCCCCTCCCCTGTATATATATAGTCTCCCCACCCCTGTATATATATATATAGTCTCCTTCCCCTTGTATATATATATAGTCTCCCCTCCCCCTGTATAGAAATATATAGTCTCCCCTCCCCCTGTATATATATATAGTCTCCCCTCCCCTGTATATATAGTCTCCCCTCCCCCTGTATATATATAGTCTCCCCTCCCCTGTATATATATATATAGTCTCCCCTCTCCCTGCATATATATATATATAGTCTCCCTCCCCTGTATATATATAGTCTCCCCTCCCTGTATATATATATAGTCTCCCTCCCCTGTATATATATATATAGTCTCCCCCCCCTGTATATATATAGTCTCCCCTCCCCCTGTATATATATAGTCTCCCTCCCCTTATATATATATATAGTCTCCCCTCTCCCTGTATATATATATAGTCTCTCCCCACCCCTGTATATATATATAGTCTCCCCACCCCCTGTATATATATATAGTCTCCTCCCCTGTATATATATAGTCTCCCTCCCTTTTTATATATATATATAGTCTCCCCACTCCCTGTATATATATATAGTCTCCCTCCCCCTGTATATATATAGTCTCCCCTCCCCCTTTATATATATATATAGTCTCCCTCTCCCTGTATATATATAGTCTCCCCTCTCCCTGTATATATATAGTCTACCCCTGTATATATAGTCTCCTCCCCTGTATATATATATAGTCTCCCTCCCCTGTATATATAGTCTCCCCTCCCTGTATATATAGTCTCCCCTCCCCCTTTATATATATATATAGTCTCCCCTCCCCCTGTATATATATAGTCTCCCCTCCCCTGTATATATATATAGTCTCCCTCCCCCTGTATATATATAGTCTCCCCTCCCCCCTATATATATATATAGTCTCCCACCCTGTATATATATAGTCTCCCCCCCCCTGTATATATATAAATAGTCTCCCCACCCCCTGTATATATATAGTCCCCTCCCCTGTATATATATATAGTCTCCCCCCTGTATATATATATATATATATAGTCTCCCCACCCCCTGTATATATATAGTCTCCCTCCCCCTGTATATATATAGTCTCCCACCCCCTGTATATATATATATAGTCTCCCTTCCCCCTTGTATATATATATAGTCTCCCGTCCCCCTGTATATATATATAGTCTCCCCTCCCCTGTATATATATATAGTCTCCCCTCCCCCTGTATATATATAGTCTCCTCCCCTGTATATATATATATATAGTCTCCCCTCCCCCTGCATATATATATATAGTCTCCCCTCCCCCTGTATATATATATAGTCTCCCCTCCCCCCTGTATATATATATATATATAGTCTCCCCACTCCCTGTATATATATATAGTCTCCCCTCCCCCTGTATATATATAGTCTCCCCTCCCCTTTATATATATATATAGTCTCCCCTCTCCCTGTATATATATATATATATATATATATAGTCTCCCCTCCCCTGTATATATATAGTCTCCCACCCCTGTATATATAGTCTCCCACCCCCTGTATATATATAGTCTCCCTCCCCTGTATATATATATATAGTCTCCCCTCCCCCTGCATATATATATATATATATATATAGTCTCCCACCCCCTGTATATATATATATAGTCTCCCCTCCCCTGCATATATATATATAGTCTCCCCTCCCCTGTATATATATAGTCTCCCCACCCCCCTGTATATATATATATAGTCTCCCTTCCCCTTGTATATATATATAGTCTCCCTCCCCTGTATAGAAATATATAGTCTCCCCTCCCCCCCTGTATATATATAGTCTCCCCTCCCCTTTATATATATATATAGTCTCCCCTCTCCCTGTATATATATATATAGTCTCCCTCCCCTGTATATATATAGTCTCCCCACCCCTGTATATATAGTCTCCCTCCCCTGTATATATATAGTCTCCCCACCCCCTGTATATATAGTCTCCCCACCACCTGTATATATAATCTCCCCTGTATATATAGTCTCCCCCCCTGTATATATATATAGTCTCCCCACCCCCTGTATATATATAGTCTCCCTCCCCCAGTCTCCCCCCCCTGTATATAGATATATATAGTCTCCCCACCCCCTGTATATATATAGTCTCCCCTCCCCTGTATATATATATATAGTCTCCCCTCCTCCTGTATATATATATATAGTCTCCCCACCCCTGTATATATATATATAGTCTCCCCCCCTGTATATATATATATATATATAGTCTCCCCCCTCCCCCTGTATATATATATAGTCTCCCCCACCCCTGTATATATATATATAGTCTCCCCCTCCCCCTGTATATATATATATAGTATATATATATAGTCTCCCCCCCCCCTGTATATAGTCTCCCCTCCCCCTGTATATATATAGTATATATATAGTCTCCCTCCCCCTGTATATATATAGTCTCCCACCCCCTGTATATATAATCTCCCCACCCCTGTATATATAGTCTCCCCTCCCCCCTGTATATATATAGTCTCCCCCCCCTGTATATATATAGTCTCCCACCCCCTGTATATATATAGTCTCCCCTCCCCTGTATATAGATATATATAGTCTCCCCCACCCCTGTATATATATAGTCTCCCCCCCTGTATATATATATATAGTCTCCCCTCCCCCTGTATATATATATAGTCTCCCTCCCCTGTATATATATATATATAGTCTCCCCTCCTGTATATATATATATATAGTCTCCCCTCCCCCTGTATATATATATAGTCTCCCACCCCTGTATATATATATATAGTCTCCCCTCCCCTGTATATATATATATATATATATATATATATATAGTCTCCCCCTCCCCCTGTATATATACCCCCTGTATATATATATATATAGTCTCCCCTCCCTGTATATATATATATAGTCTCCTCCCCCTGTATATATATATATAGTCTCCCACCTCTCATATATATATATATATATATATATATATATAGTCTCCTCCCCTGTATATATAGTCTCCCCACCCCTGTATATATATAGTCCCCACCCCTGTATATATATATATATAGTCTCCCCTCCCCTGTATATATAGTCTCCCCCTGTATATATATATATATAGTCTCCCCACCCCTGTATATATATAGTTCCCCTCCCCCTGTATATATAGTCTCCCCTCCCCTGTATATATATATATATAGTCTCCCTCCCTGTATATATAGTCTCCTCCCTGTATATATAGAGTCCCCTCCCCCTGTATATATATAGTCTCCCCCCCTGTGCTATATAGTCTCCCTCCCCATGTATATATATAGTCTCCCCACCCCCTGTATATATATATAGTCTCCTCCCCTGTATATATATATAGTCTCCCCTCCCCCTGTATATATATAGTCTCCCCACCCCCTGTATATATATAGTATCCCCTCCCTCTGCATATATATAGTCTCCCCTCCCCCTGTATATATATATAATCTCCCCTCCCCCTGTATATATATATAGTCTAGTCTCCCCCTGTATATATATAATCTCCCCACCCCCTGTATATATATATATAGTCTCCCCTCCCCTGTATATATATAATCTCCCCTCCCCCTGTATATATATATATAGTCTCCCCTCCCCCTGTATATATATATATATCCCCTCCCCCTGTATATATATATATCTCCCCTCCCCCTGTATATATATATATTCTCCTCCTCCCTATATATATATAGTCTCCCACCCCCACCCCTGTATATATATATAGTCTCCCCTCCCCCTGTATATATATAGTCTCCCCACCCCTGTATATATATATATATCTCCCCTCCCCTGTATATATATATATAGTCTCCCCCTCCCCCTGTATATATATATAGTCTCCCCTCCCCTGTATATATATAGTCTCCCCACCCCTGTATATATAGTCTCCCCTCCCCCTGTATATATATAGTCTCCCCTCCTCCTGTATATATATAGTCTCCTCCCCCTGTATATATATATATAGTCTCCCCTCCCCTGCATATATATATATAGTCTCCCCTCCCCTGTATATATATAGTCTCCCCACCCCCTGTATATATATATATAGTCTCCCTTCCCCTGTATATATATAGTCTCCCCTCCCCCTGTATATATATATATAGTCTCCCTCCCTGCATATATATATATATAGTCTCCCCACCCCTGTATATATAGTCTCCACCTCTGTATATATATAGTCTCCCCACCCCTGTATATATATATATATATATATATAGTCTCCCTCCCTTATATATATATATATATAGTCTCCCCACCCCTGTATATATATATATAGTCTCCTTCCCCTTGTATATATATATATATAGTCTCCCCTCCCCCTGTATATATATATATAGTCTCCCTCCTCCTGTATATATATAGTCTCCCCTCCCCCTGTATATATATATATAGTCTCCCCTCCCCCTGTATATATATAGTCTCCCCCCCTGTATATATATATAGTCTCCCCCTGTATATATATATATAGTCTCCCCCCCCTGTATATATATATAGTCTCCCCACCCCCTGTATATATATATATAGTCTCCCCTTCCCCTGTATATATATAGTCTCCCTCCCTGTATATATATAGTCTCCCCTCCCCCTGTATATATATATATAGTCTCCCCTCCCCTGTATATATATATAGTCTCCCCTCCCCCCTGTATATATATAGTCTCCCCCTCCCCCTGTATATATATAGTCTCCCTCCCCCTTTATATATATATATAGTCTCCCCTCTCCTGTATATATATATATAGTCTCCTACTATATATATATATATAGTCTCCCCTCTCCCCTGTATATATATAGTCTCCCACCCCTGTATATATAGTCTCCCTCCCCCTGTATATATATAGTCTCCCCTCCCCCTGTATATATATATAGTCTCCCCACCCCTGTATATATATAGTCTCCCCTCCCCATGTATATATATAGTCTCCCCACCCCCTGTATATATATAGTCTCCCCCTCCCCATGTATATATATATAGTCTCCCCCCCTGTATATATATAGTCTCCCCTCCCCTGTATATATATATAGTCTCCCCTCCCCCTGTATATATATATATATATAGTCTCCCCTCCCCTGTATATATAGTCTCCCCACCCCTGTATATATATAGTCTCCCCACCCCCTGTATATATATAGTCTCCCCACCCCTGTATATATATAGTCTCCCCTCCCCATGTATATATATAGTCTCCCCTCCCCCTTTATATATATATAGTCTCCCCTCCCCCTGTATATATATAGTCTCCCCCTCCCCATGTATATATATAGTCTCCCCCCCCTGTATATATATATCTCCCCTCCCCTGTATATATATAGTCTCCCCTCCCCCTGTATATATATAGTCTCCCTCCCCCTGTATATATATAGTCTCCCCTCCCCCTGTATATATATATATAGTCTCCCCCACTCCCTGTATATATATATATTCTCCCCCCCCCTGTATATATAGTCTCCCTCCCCCCTGTATATATATATAGTCTCCCCTCCCCCTTTATATATATATAATCTCCCTCCCCTGTATATATATAGTCTCCCCTCCCCCTGTATATATATATAGTCTCCCCTCCCCCTTTATATATATATAATCTCCCCCCCCCCTGTATATATATATAGTCTCCCCCTCCCCCTGTATATATATATATATAGTCTCCCCTCCCCTGTATATATATAGTCTCCCCTCCCCTTTTTATATATATATAGTCTCCCCTCCCCCTGTATATATATAGTCTCCCCTCCCCCTGTATATATATATATATAGTCTCCCCTCCCCCTTTATATATATAATCTCCCCTCCCCCTGTATATATATATAGTCTCCCCCTCCCCCTGTATATATATAGTCTCCCCTCCCCCTGTATATATATAGTCTCCCCTCCCCCTTTATATATATATAATCTCCCCTCCCCCTGTATATATATAGTCTCCCCCCCCTATATATATATAGTCTCCCCTCCCCTGTATATATATATATATATATATATATATATATATATATATAGTCTCCCCCTCCCCCTGTATATATATATAGTCTCCCACCCCTGTATATATATAGTCTCCCCACCCCTGTATATATATATATATATATAGTCTCCTCCCCTGTATATATATATATATATATATAGTCTCCCCACCCCCTGTATATATATATCTCCCCTCCCCTCCTGTATATATATAGTCTCCCCTCCCCCTGTATATATATATATATAGTCTCCCACCCCTGTATATATATATATATAGTCTCCCCCTCCCCTGTATATATATAATCTCCTCCCCTGTATATATATAGTCTCCCTCCCCTGTATATATATAGTCTCCCCTCCCCCTGTATATATATAGTCTCCCCACCCCCTGTATATATATATATATAGTCTCCCCTCCCTCTGCATATATATATATAGTCTCCCCCTCCCCTGCATATATAAAATCTCCCCTCCCTCTGTATATATATATATAGTCTCCCCTCCCTCTGTATATATATAGTCTCCCCTCCCCTGTATAGATATAGTCTCCCCTCCCCTGTATATATATAGTAGTCTCCCCACCCCCCTGTATAGATATAGTCTCCCCTCCCCCTGTATATATATAGTCGCCCCTCCCCCTGTATAGATATATATAGTCTCCCTCCCCTGTATATATATAGTCTCCCCTCCCCTGTATATATATATATATATAGTCTCCCCTCCCTGTATATATATAGTCTCCCCTCCCCCTCTCCCCACCCCTGTATATATATATAGTCTCCCCTCCCCCTGTATATATATATATATAGTATCCCCCCCCCCTATATATATATATATATATAGTCTCCCCTCCCCCTGTATATATATAGTCTCCCCTCCCCTGTATATATATAGTCTCCCCTCCCCTGTATATATATATATAATCTCCCCCCCTGTATAGATATATATAGTCTCCCCCCCCTGTATATATATAGTCGCCCCTCCCCTGTATATATATATATAGTCTCCCCTCCCCTGTATATATATAGTCTCCCCTCCCCCTGTATATATATAGTCTCCCCTCCCCCTGTATATATATAGTCTCCCCTCCCCTGTATATATATATAGTCCCCTCCCCCTGTATATGTATATATAGTCTCCCCCCCTGTATAGATATATATAGTCTCCCTCCCCTGTATATATATAGTCTCCCCTCCCCCTGTATATATATATATAGTCTCCCTCCCCCCTGTATATATATAGTCTCCCCCCCCTGTATATATATATATAGTCTCCCCACCCCTGTATATATAATCTCCCCCCCCTGTATATTTATAGTCTCCCCTCCCCCCTGTATATTTATAGTCTCCCCTCCCTCTGTATATATAGTCTCCCCTCCCCCTGTATATATATATAGTCTCCTCCCCCTGTATATTTATAGTCTCCCCTCCCCTGTATATATATAGTCTCCCCTCCCCTGTATATATAGTCTCCCTCCCCTGTATATATATATATAGTCTCCCCCTCCCCCTGTATATATATATAGTCTCCCTCCCCCTGTATATATATAGTCTCCCCTCCCCCTGTATATATATATAGTCTCCCCTCCCCTGTATATTTATAGTCTCCCCTCCCCTGTATATATATAGTCTCCCCCCCCTGTATATATATAGTCTCTCCTCCCCCTGTATATTTATAGTCTCCCCTCCCCCTGTATATATATATATAGTCTCCTCCCCCTGTATATATAGTCTCCCTCCCCCCTGTATATATATATAGTCTCCCCCTCCCCCTGTATAGTCTACCCCCTGTATATATAGTCTCCCCTCCCCTGTATATATATATAGTCTCCCCTCCCCTGTATATATATAGTCTCCCCTCCCCCTGTATATATATAGTCTCCCCTCCCCCTGTATATATATAGTCTCCCCCACCCCCTGTATATATATATAGTCTCCCCTCCCCCCTGTATATATATATATAGTCTCCCCTCCCCTGTATATATATATATATAGTCTCCCCAACCCCCTGTATATATATATATAGTCTCCCCTCCCCTGTATATATATATAGTCTCCCCTCCCCCCTATATATAGTCTCCCCCCCTCCCCCTGTATATATATAGTCTCCCCACCCCTGTATATATATAGTCTCCCCCTCCCCTGTATATATATAGTCTCCCTCCCCCTGTATATATATATAGTCTCCCCTCCCCCTGTATATATATATAGTCTCCCTCCCCTGTATATATATATAGTCTCCCCACCCCTGTATATATATATATCCCCTCCCCCTGCATATATATATAGTCTCCCCCCCCTGTATATATATAGTCTCCCCTCCCCTGTATATATATATAGTCTCCCCCCCCCCTGTATATATATATAATCTCCCCCTCCCCTGTATATATATATAGTCTCCCCTCCCTGTATATATATATAGTCTCCCCTCCCCCCTGTATATATATATATAGTCTCCTCCCCC
>NW_025751190.1:15000-16165 GCF_021184085.1 Oncorhynchus gorbuscha
TCTCCTGATACCTGCTCAGGGAGAGAGAGGTCTGATCTCCTGATACCTGCTCAGGGAGAGAGAGGTCTGATCTCCTGATACCTGCTCAGCCAGGGAGAGAGGTCTGATACCTGCTCAGCCAGGGAGAGAGGTCTGATACCTGCTCAGCCGGGAGAGAGGGTCACGATGCCTGATACTGCTGCTCAGCCAGGGAGAGAGAGGAGTCTGGTCTCCTGATACCTGCTCAGCCAGGAGAGAGAGGTCTGGTCTCCTGATACCTGCTCCAGGGAGAGAGAGGTCTGGTCTCCTGATACCTGCTCAGCCAGGGGAGAGGAGTCTGGTCTCCTGAAATGCCATAACTCAGCCAGGGAGAGAGAGAGGTCTGATCTCCTGATACCTCGCAGCCAGGGAGAGAAGAGGGTCTAGTCTCAGCAGGTGTGTACCTGCTCAACCAGGGAGAGATCTGGTCTCCTGATACCTGCACATAGCCAGGGAGAGAGGTCTGATCTCCTGATACCTGCTTAGCCAGGGAGAAGAGGTCTGGTCTCCTGATACCTGCTCAGCCAGGGAGAGAGAGGTCTGGTCTCCTGATACCTGCTCAGCCAGGGAGAGAGAGGTCTGATCTCCTGATACCTGCTCAGCCAGGGAGAGAGAGGTCTGGTCTCCTGATACCTGCTCAGCCAGGGAGAGAGAGGTCTGGTCTCCTGATACCTGCATAGCCAGGGAGAGAGAGGTCTGATCTCCTGATACCTGCTCAGCCAGGGAGAGAGAGGTCTGATACCTGATACCTGCTCAGCCAGGGAGAGAGAGGTCTGATCTCCTGATGCCTGCTCAGGGAGAGAGAGGTCTGATCTCCTGATACCTGCTCAGGGAGAGAGAGGTCTGATCTCCTGATACCTGCATAGCCAGGGAGAGAGAGGTCTGGTCTCCTGATACCTGCTCAGCCAGGGAGAGAGAGGTCTGGTCTCCTGATACCTGCATAGCCAGGGAGAGAGAGGTCTGATCTCCTGATACCTGCTTAGCCAGGGAGAGAGAGGTCTGGTCTCCTGATACCTGCTCAGCCAGGGAGAGAGAGGTCTGATCTCCTGATACCTGCTTAGCCAGGAGAGAGAGGTCTGGTCTCCTGATACCTGCTCAGCCAGGGTGAGAGAGGTCTGGTCTCCTGATACCTGCATCAGCCAGGGAG
>NW_025751191.1:5000-16162 GCF_021184085.1 Oncorhynchus gorbuscha
CCATCCTGCTTTGTCCCTGTCCAGTGAGACATGTTGGATGGACTTACCCATCCTGCTTTGTCCCTGTCCAGTGAGACATGTTGGATGTACTTACCCATCATGCTTTGTCCCTGTCCAGTGAGACATGTTGGATGGACTTACCCATCATGCTTTGTCCCTGTTCAGTGAGACATGTTGGATGTACTTACCCATCATGCTTTGTCCCTGTCCAGTGAGACATGTTGGATGGACTTACCCATCATGCTTTGTCCCTGTCCAGTGAGACATGTTGGATGTACGTACCCATCATGCTTTGTCCCTGCACAGTGAGACATGTTGGATGTACGTACCCATCATGCTTTGTCCCTGTCCAGTGAGACATGTTGGATGTACGTACCCATCCTGCTTTGTCCCTGCACAGTGTAATATAATGGTGTATAATGTTTGTCCCTCCCCTCTCCCTGTAGTAATGTTTGTTCCTAACCAGGCACCTGTGTCGACCCTGTCATAACCGTGAGAAGGCTCGAGGTCTGGGGAAGTACATCTGTCAGAAATGCCATGCCATCATCGAGGACAGCCCCCTCATCTTTAAGAACGACCCCTACCACCCCGACCACTTCAACTGCAACAACTGTGGGTCAGTACGCTTCACGGCTCCCTCCTGATATCTGACATAATGTGCTCCTGATTCCATTATGTGGTTCAGTCAGTATTTGGAACTAATGAAAGCAAGACTGTTTAAGATCTTACCATTTACCCTGCTTCAAAACCACTGTTTGTGTGTGTTTTGTGTAATATAATGTTTGTCCCTCCCCTCTCGCTGTAGTAATGTTTGTCCCTCTCCTCTCTCTGTAGTAAGGAGCTGTAGTAATGTTTGTCCCTCTCCTCTCCCTGTAGTAAGGAGCTGTAGTAATGTTTGTCCCTCTCCTCTCCCTGTAGTAAGGAGCTGTAGTAATGTTTGTCCCTCTCCTCTCCCTGTAGTAAGGAGCTGTAGTAATGTTTGTCCCTCTCCTCTCCCTGTAGTAAGGAGCTGTAGTAATGTTTGTCCCTCCCCTCTCCCTGTAGTAAGGAGCTGACAGCAGATGCCAGGGAGCTGAAGGGGGAGCTGTACTGTCTGCCCTGCCATGATAAGATGGGGGTGCCGATCTGTGGCGCCTGCAGGAGGCCCATCGAGGGACGCGTGGTCAACGCCATGGGCAAGCAGTGGCACGTCGAGGTGTGTGCTCCCAAATGACATGATGGGATCTAGTGGTATTTTACACATATTTGGACTCAAATGTAACGGGTTAGTCAGATGTTTGTTGAGTAAGCTTTTACAAAGAAATTATATGTTACATTTGTATAATTTCCTTTGTGTTCAGAGAGCGTATGTTTGATTGGACTGTGAGTAACTCTATCTGCTCTCCATCCTGTGACACCTTTCTTTTCCTTCCAACACATTCCTTTATTCTTCTCTACATCCTCATCTTTGTGGCTTCTTTTATCCCTCCCTTATACTCCTCCCCCCTCCCTTATCCTCCTCCCCCCTCCCTTATCCTCCTCCCCCTCCCTTATCCTCCTCCCCCTCCCTTATCCTCCCCGTCCTTAGGTTTTCTCCTGTATTTCCTAATGTCCCAGCACTTTGGGTGTAGTGTATGTGAGCGATAGTTCCAGGGCCATCCCTACTATGAATGTAAGGGCTATGCCTACTTAGGTTTTGCACTTTAACATGGTGAGAAGGTGTTATGTCCCAAATGGCAGTCATCATGTAGTCCTATGTAGTGTACTAAGTTTTAACCAGAGCCCATAGTGTTCTGGTCAGCCAGTTAGGAGCCCTATGTAGGGAATAGGGTCCTATTTAGTGGACACATGGTTGTTCAAGGTTTCTCAAGGTCTTTCTCCTCCGCACATATAAACTGCACTACAGGAAACATTGCATAGCTAGCTTCACCCGACACTCTTCAGCCACAAACACCTGTCATATGTCAATAGAAACAAAGGCACACCGTTACCATATTCACAGATAAGTTCTTCTTACCCAGAAATACATGGGTGTGGGTGTCTAAACACATGCACAATCACTCACAACTTTACAGTACTGATGAATACACGACAAGTAGTCTACAGTGCCTGCCTGCCTGCAGTTGACATTCTCTCCACTAGAGGCCACTGTTCAGCTGCCTGTCCCTGAATTTTGCTGTGTGTGTATCTTTCTGACCAAGCCCCGTTGAGTTACTTTGGCCAGTTGTATTCATAAAGCTCTCAGGGTAGGGGCTGATATAGGGCAGCTTAGTCTTTAAAGTTCCCAAACAGTCATTCTGATTCCCATGTAAAATAGCATTTTTGAGTGACTAAAATATCACCCATAATATTTGTTTTGGATAGAAATGCTCAATGAGTGTCTCTAACTACCAGGAAGTTTGAAAAGACAGGCTGAGTGGGGAACTTATTCTTGTGAGGCGCTTCTTGACTGACAGCTCTCTGAAACCCCGACGTCAAACAACTTGGATACAGTGTTGCAGCAAAATCATCTCTCAAGCAAATGTGGTGATAAACAACGCAACTCAAACATTGAAATTGCATCAATATCATTTTTTAAAAACTCTCCCATTTGGAATGTCTGTTATGTGGTTCACATGACAATGGCGTCTGAGTTTCTAACAACCCCATTTCATGCTGGCTGAAGACCTAGTAACTAGCTAACACCAGACACAGATGAAGACCTGTCTAAACACCAGACACAGATGAAGACCCAGCTTAACCAATAACTAGATAACACCAGACACAGATGAAGACCTCTAACCAATAACTAGATAACACCAGACACAGATGAAGACCTAGCTAACACCAGACACAGATGAAGACCCAGCTAACCAGTAACTAGCTAACACCAGACACAGATGAAGACCTAGCTAACACCAGACACAGATGAAGACCCAGCTAACCAGTAACTAGCTAACACCAGACACAGATTGACCCAGCTCAGTAAAGCTAACACCAGACACAGATGAAGACTCAGCTAACACCAGACACAGATGAAGACCCAGCTAACCAATAACTAGATAACACCAGACACAGATGAAGACCCAGCTAACCAGTAACTAGAAAACACCAGACACAGATGAAGACCTAGCTAACACCAGACACAGATGAAGACCCAGCTAACCAGTAACTAGCTAACACCAGACACAGATGAAGACCTAGCTAACACCAGACACAGATGAAGACCCAGCTAACCAGTAACTAGCTAACACCAGACACAGATGAAGACCCAGCTAACCAGTAACTAGCTAACACCAGACACAGATGAAGACTCAGCTAACACCAGACACAGATGAAGACCCAGCTAACCAATAACTAGATAACACCAGACACAGATGAAGACCCAGCTAACCAGTAACTAGAAAACACCAGACACAGATGAAGACCCAGCTAACCAGTAACTAGATAACACCAGACACAGATGAAGACCTAGCTAACCAGTAACTAGCTAACACCAGACACAGATGAAGACCCAGCTAACCAGTAACTAGATAACACCAGACACAGATGAAGACCTAGCTAACCAGTAACTAGCTAACACCAGACACAATGAAGACCTAGCTAACCAGTAACTAGAAAACACCAGACACAGATGAAGACCTAGCTAACACCAGACACAGATGAAGACCTAGCTAACACCAGACACAATGAAGACCTAGCTAACCAGTAACTAGAAAACACCAGACACAGATGAAGACCTAGCTAACCAGTAACTAGCTAACACCAGACACAGATGAAGACCCAGCTAACCAGTAACTAGAAAACACCAGACACAGATGAAGACCCAGCTAACCAGTAACTAGAAAACACCAGACACAGATGAAGACCTAGCTAACCAGTAACTAGCTAACACCAGACACAGATGAAGACCCAGCTAACACCAGACACAGATGAAGACCTAGCTAACCAGTAACTAGATAACACCAGACACAGATGAAGACCTAGCTAACCAGTAACTAGATAACACCAGACACAGATGAAGACCTAGCTAACACCAGACACAATGAAGACCTAGCTAACCAATAACTAGATAACACCAGACACAGATGAAGACCTAGCTAACCAATAACTAGATAACACCAGACACAGATGAAGACCTAGCTAACCAGTAACTAGATAACACCTGACACAGATGAAGACCCTAGCTAACACCAGACACAATGAAGACCTAGCTAACCAGTAACTAGATAACACCAGACACAGATGAAGACCTAGCTAACCAGTAACTAGATAACACCAGACACAGATGAAGACCTAGCTAACACCAGACACAATGAAGACCTAGCTAACCAATAACTAGATAACACCAGACACAGATGAAGACCTAGCTAACCAATAACTAGATAACACCAGACACAGATGAAGACCTAGCTAACCAGTAACTAGATAACACCTGACACAGATGAAGACCTAGCTAACACCAGACACAATGAAGACCTAGCTAACCAGTAACTAGATAACACCAGACACAGATGAAGACCTAGCTAACCAGTAACTAGATAACACCAGACACAGATGAAGACCTAGCTAACCAGTAACTAGATAACACCTGACACAGATGAAGACCTAGCTAACACCAGACACAATGAAGACCTAGCTAACCAGTAACTAGATAACACCAGACACAGATGAAGACCTAGCTAACCAGTAACTAGATAACACCAGACACAGATGAAGACCTAGCTAACCAGTAACTAGATAACACCTGACACAGATGAAGACCTAGCTAACACCAGACACAATGAAGACCTAGCTAACCAGTAACTAGATAACACCAGACACAGATGAAGACCTAGCTAACCAGTAACTAGATAACACCAGACACAGATGAAGACCTAGCTAACACCAGACACAATGAAGACCTAGCTAACCAATAACTAGATAACACCAGACACAGATGAGACCTAGCTAACCAGTAACTAGATAACACCTGACACAGATGAAGACCTAGCTAACACCAGACACAGATGAAGACCCAGCTAACACCAGACACAGATGAAGACCTAGCTAACCAGTAACTAGAAAACACCAGACACAGATGAAGACCCAGCTAACCAATAACTAGAAAACACCAGACACAGATGAAGACCTAGCTAACCAGTAACTAGCTAACACCAGACACAGATGAAGACCCAGCTAACCAGTAACTAGCTAACACCAGACACAGATGAAGACCCAGCTAACCAGTAACTAGCTAACACCAGACACAGATGAAGACCCTAGCTAACACCAGACACAGATGAAGACCCAGCTAACCAGTAACTAGAAAACACCAGACACAGATGAAGACCCAGCTAACACCAGACACAGATGAAGACCCAGCTAACCAGTAACTAGCTAACACCAGACACAGATGAAGACCTAGCTAACACCAGATACAGATGAAGACCCAGCTAACCAGTAACTAGCTAACACCAGACACAGATGAAGACCTAGCTAACACCAGACACAGATGAAGACCCAGCTAACCAGTAACTAGAAAACACCAGACACAGATGAAGACCCAGCTAACACCAGACACAGATGAAGACTCAGCTAACCAATAACTAGATAACACCAGACACAGATGAAGACCTAGCTAACCAGTAACTAGCTAACACCAGACACAGATGAAGACTCAGCTAACCAGTAACTAGCTAACACCAGACACAGATGAAGACCCAGCTAACACCAGACACAGATGAAGACCCAGCTAACCAGTAACTAGATAACACCAGACACAGATGAAGACCCTAGCTAACCAGTAACTAGCTAACACCAGACACAGATGAAGACCCAGCTAACCAGTAACTAGATAACACCAGACACCGATGAAGACCTAGCTAACCAGTAACTAGCTAACACCAGACACAGATGAAGACCTAGCTAACACCAGACACAGATGAAGACCTAGCTAACCAGTAACTAGATAACACCAGACACAGATGAAGACCCAGCTAACCAGTAACTAGCTAACACCAGACACAGATGAAGACCCAGGTAACACCAGACACAGATGAAGACCTAGCTAACCAGTAACTAGATAACACCAGACACAATGAAGACCTAGCTAACCAGTAACTAGATAACACCAGACACAGATGAAGACCTAGCTAACACCAGACACAGATGAAGACCTAGCTAACCAGTAACTAGATAACACCAGACACAGATGAAGACCTAGCTAACCAGTAACTAGATAACACCAGACACAATGAAGACCTAGCTAACCAGTAACTAGATAACACCAGACACAGATGAAGACCCAGGTAACACCAGACACAGATGAAGACCTAGCTAACCAGTAACTAGATAACACCAGACACAGATGAAGACCTAGCTAACCAGTAACTAGATAACACCAGACACAGATGAAGACCTAGCTAACCAGTAACTAGATAACACCAGACACAGATGAAGACCTAGCTAACACCAGACACAGATGAAGACCCTAGCTAACACCAGACACAGATGAAGACCTAGCTAACCAGTAACTAGATAACACCAGACACAGATGAAGACCTAGCTAACACCAGACACAGATGAAGACCTAGATAACACCAGACACAATGAAGACCTAGCTAACCAGTAACTAGATAACACCAGACACAGATGAAGACCCAGCTAACCAGTAACTAGCTAACACAGACACAGATGAAGACCCAGCTAGCACCAGACACAGATGAAGACCCAGCTAACCAGTAACTAGATAACACCAGACACAGATGAAGACCCAGCGGCTAACCAGTAACTAGAAAACACCAGACACAGATGAAGACCCAGCTAACACCAGACACGGATGAAGGCCAGCTAACCAGTAACTAGCTAACACCAGACACAGATGAAGACCTAGCTAACACCAGATACAGATGAAGACTCAGCTAACCAATAACTAGAAAACACCAGACACAGATGAAGACCCAGCTAACCAGTAACTAGAAAACACCAGACACAGATGAGAAGACCCAGCTAACACCAGACACAGATGAAGACCCAGCTAACCAGTAACTAGATAACACCAGACACAGATGAAGACCTAGCTAACCAGTAACTAGCTAACACCAGACACAGATGAAGACCCAGCTAACCAGTAACTAGCTAACACCAGACACAGATGAAGACCCAGCTAACACCAGACACAGATGAAGACCCAGCTAACCAGTAACTAGATAACACCAGACACAGATGAAGACCTAGCTAACCAGTAACTAGCTAACACCAGACACAGATGAAGACCCAGCTAACCAGTAACTAGATGTTTACCAGACACAGATGAAGACCTAGCTAACCCAGTAACTAGCTAACACCAGACACAGATGAAGACCTAGCTAACACTGAACTGTAGATGAAGACCCAGCTAACCAGTAACTAGCTAACACCAGACACAGATGAACCAGGTAACACCAGACACAGATGAAGACCTAGCTAACCAGTAACTAGATAACACCAGACACAGATGAAGAGACCCTAGCTAACCAGTAACTAGATAACACCAGACACAATGAAGACCTAGCTAACCAGTAACTAGATAACACCAGACACAGATGAAAGACCTAGCTAACACAGACACCGATGAAGACCTAGCTAACCAGTAACTAGATAACACCAGACACAGATGAAGACCTAGCTAACCAGTAACTAGATAACACCAGACACAATGAAGACCTAGCTAACCAGTAACTAGATAACACCAGACACAGATGAAGACATAGCTAACACCAGACACAGATGAAGACCTAGCTAACCAGTAACTAGATAACTTTTCAGACACAGATGAAGACCCAGCTAACACCAGACACAGATGAAGACCCAGCTAACCAGTAACTAGCTAACACTAGACACAGATGAAGACCCAGCTAACACCAGACACAGATGAAGACCCAGCTAACCAGTAACTAGATAACACCAGACACAGATGAAGACCTAGCTAACCAGTAACTAGATAACACCAGACACAGATGAAGACCCTAGCTAACCAGTAACTAGATAACACCAGACACAGATGAAGACCCAGCTAGCACCAGACACAGATGAAGACCCAGCTAACCAGTAACTAGATAACACCAGACACAGATGAAGACCCAGCTAACCAGTAACTAGATAACACCAGACAGATGAAAGGGACATAAGTGTCTTTTACCATAGATAGATGAGTGTAAACTTTTAATTATATTTGATGACATCCTACAGTCAAATTTTGGCACCAGTAGAGTAGCTGTAAAACCACACCCCTCCTTAACGCCTTTTTCTCCGATGTTGATTACAAAGCGGTACTTGTTTAAATTAGGTAAGAGAATATCATGTTACCATTGGTGTATTAAAATGAGTTAGGGTGATGTCACCCTAACCATAACAATGAATCCAAGTGTTTGACATGGGGACCAGTAGCTTTATGACTTTATCAATGTAAGAGCAATGGTCATTTTTTCATACTTTAACCTGGTTTTCATTCAAAATATCATCCAGTTTTTATGAAAAAAAAAAATTTTGGACTGTTCATGACCTTTACATTTTACATTACATTTAAGTCATTTAGCAGACGCTCTTATCCAGAACTGACTTCCTTTAAGATCATAATGAATAACATATGTACAGGTAGATCACTGATCCTAGATCAGCGCTCTACACTGATACTCTTTGTGAATACGTGTGCCCGATGGCAGCTGACTAGGTTAGCCAAAGTTAGCTAACTTAACTGCTTGTGCCTGTGAGTAGAGTTAGCAATATGCGCCGCCTGCGTGTGAGTGGTGTCTGCCTGTGACTGAGTTAGCTATTAGCCATGCTAACTTGGGATGCTACTTCCCTGTGACTAATGTTAGCCATTAGCCATGCTAACATGTGTTGTTGCCTGGTACTACAGTTAGCCATTAGCCATGCTAACATGTGATGTTGCCTGGTACTACAGTTAGCCATGCTAACATGTGATGTTGCCTGTGTTTGCAGCATTTTGTGTGTGCTAAGTGTGAGAAGCCGTTCCTTGGACACCGCCACTATGAGAGGAAGGGTCTGGCCTACTGTGAGACCCACTACAACCAGGTAATACAGCTATGATCTAACTGAGACCCACTACAACTGAGACCCACTACAACCAGGTAATAAAGCTATGATCTGACTGTGAGACTCACTACAACCAGGTAATAAAGCTATGATCTGACTGAGACCCACTACAACCAGGTAATAAAGCTATGATCTGACTGTGAGACCCACTACAACCAGGTAATAAAGCTATGATCTGACTGTGAGACCCACTACAACCAGGTAATAAAGCTATGATCTGACTGTGAGACTCACTACAACCAGGTAATAAAGCTATGATCTGACTGTGAGACCCACTACAACCAGGTAATAAAGCTATGATCTGACTGTGAGACCCACTACAACCAGGTAATAAAGCTATGATCTGACTGAGACCCACTACAACCAGGTAATAAAGCTATGATCTGACTGTGAGACCCACTACAACCAGGTAATAAAGCTATAATCTGACTGTGAGACCCACTACAACCAGGTAAATGGTACCCTATTCCCTATGTAATGCACTATGTTTGACAGGTCCCATGGGGCTCATGTCCACAAACGTTCATGGGTTAGGGGTTGCTGAGTAACACATGGGTTAGGGGTTGCTGAGTAACACATGGGTTAGGGGTTGCTGAGTAACACATGGGTTAGGGGTTGCTGAGTAACACATGGGTTAGGGGTTGCTGAGTAACACATGGGTTAGGGGTTGCTGAGTAACACATGGGTTAGGGGTTGCTGAGTAACACATGGGTTAGGGGTTGCTGAGTAACACATGGGTTAGGGGTTGCTGAGTAACACATGGGTTAGGGGTTGCTGAGTAACACATGGGTTAGGGGTTGCTGAGTAACACATGGGTTAGGGGTTGCTGAGTAACACATGGGTTAGGGGTTGCTGAGTAACACATGGGTTAGGGGTTGCTGAGTAACACATGGGTTAGGGGTTGCTGAGTAACACATGGGTTAGGGGTTGCTGAGTAACACATGGGTTAGGGGTTGCTGAGTAACACATGGGTTAGGGGTTGCTGAGTAACACATGGGTTAGGGGTTGCTGAGTAACACATGGGTTAGGGGTTGCTGAGTAACACATGGGTTAGGGGTTGCTGAGTAACACATGGGTTAGGGGTTGCTGAGTAACACATGGGTTAGGGGTTGCTGAGTAACACATGGGTTAGGGGTTGCTGAGTAACACATGGGTTAGGGGTTGCTGAGTAACACATGGGTTAGGGGTTGCTGAGTAACACATGGGTTAGGGGTTGCTGAGTAACACATGGGTTAGGGGTTGCTGAGTAACACATGGGTTAGGGGTTGCTGAGTAACACATGGGTTAGGGGTTGCTGAGTAACACATGGGTTAGGGGTTGCTGAGTAACACATGGGTTAGGGGTTGCTGAGTAACACATGGGTTAGGGGTTGCTGAGTAACACATGGGTTAGGGGTTGCTGAGTAACACATGGGTTAGGGGTTGCTGAGTAACACATGGGTTAGGGGTTGCTGAGTAACACATGGGTTAGGGGTTGCTGAGTAACACATGGGTTAGGGGTTGCTGAGTAACACATGGGTTAGGGGTTGCTGAGTAACACATGGGTTAGGGGTTGCTGAGTAACACATGGGTTAGGGGTTGCTGAGTAACACATGGGTTAGGGGTTGCTGAGTAACACATGGGTTAGGGGTTGCTGAGTAACACATGGGTTAGGGGTTGCTGAGTAACACATGGGTTAGGGGTTGCTGAGTAACACATGGGTTAGGGGTTGCTGAGTAACACATGGGTTAGGGGTTGCTGAGTAACACATGGGTTAGGGGTTGCTGAGTAACACATGGGTTAGGGGTTGCTGAGTAACACATGGGTTAGGGGTTGCTGAGTAACACATGGGTTAGGGGTTGCTGAGTAACACATGGGTTAGGGGTTGCTGAGTAACACATGGGTTAGGGGTTGCTGAGTAACACATGGGTTAGGGGTTGCTGAGTAACACATGGGTTAGGGGTTGCTGAGTAACACATGGGTTAGGGGTTGCTGAGTAACACATGGGTTAGGGGTTGCTGAGTAACACATGGGTTAGGGGTTGCTGAGTAACACATGGGTTAGGGGTTGCTGAGTAACACATGGGTTAGGGGTTGCTGAGTAACACATGGGTTAGGGGTTGCTGAGTAACACATGGGTTAGGGGTTG